>NC_046171.1:44146533-44214033 GCF_011064425.1 Rattus rattus
ATGATGTGCTTCGTTCGATTTGATATTGCTCAATATAATAGCCGACAGTAAGCTAAACAGTGTAACGAAGCTCCATTCTTTTCTTTTTATTTGGGAATTTTTACAGTGTATTCTATTCATACGCCTCAGTCCTTCAGGTCCACCCACCACCACTCTTTTCCTCCCAAAGAGAAGAAACACATACAGTCAGTTGTATTGTATGTACTCTGGGCGTGGATGTCAGACTCTGGTGGCAGCCTCGAGATAACACTGGTGGTACTGCGTGCATGCGTGCGACACCCTCTCCCATGATATCACTTTCTAACGGTGATTGCACTTCTTGTCCATCTGATTTTTTGTTCTGGCTACAACCGGGCAACAAACATTATTCTTCTTTTGGGAAATTTCCTTCCATTGATTCATTGTTGTATTGGACATTTATTACCATGATTTTTATTTAGTACTGCACACAAGCAACAGGTAAAGACAGACTCAGTCCACATGTCAGGGTGTTTTGGTATCCTCAACTCTCTAGCTGAGAGCTGAATAGTTCAATAAAGATATATTTTTTACTACTGGTTTCCTCCAATGACTGTACCCTCCTTCCTCTTCATGCCCTTCCTCTCAACTGTTTTGTGCAGGTCCAAGTGGCTTCATTTTGTCTCATTCTCTATGCTGTGTATGTTGTCCTGTTGCCCTAAGATCTGAAAATGCACTGGTGATTCTCTAAGCATTGTCCAGGTGGAATGAATGAGGCTTTAACCGGCTGTAGGGTGACCCCTGGAGAAAGCTATTACCGTGCGAGGTGAGGAGAAACAAAAGAGGCGGTCTTAAGGAAGACACACAGAAGGTGAAGCGGCTGAAAGGAAGACAGTACATCCCCACCCACTATGAAGCGTCACCAGCTCCTGTGTGCTGTAGCCTGAAGGCTAAACCCACTGTTTGCTAGGGAGAAGTTTGTCTTTTAGTCTTGAGGTAAGCCTGAGTTGACAGTGATCTCAGAAGCAGTGTCAGTCACACATTCAGTGAAAACTTAGGCTGGAGCCAGATAATACGCTCAGGTGATCTGTCTTCAAAATCATTTCATGCATACAGTCTCTGTGTGTGTGTGTGTGTGTGTGTGTGTGTGTGTGTGTGTGTGCGTGCGCACCCAGCATGATAGTCTTGGTTGGGACCTCAAGAATTGACTGCCTCTACCTTTCAATATACTGAGAAGCTGAAGGTAGGCCACCATACTGTAGTGAGTATTTTTAATATTCTTTATAGAAACCACAAGTCTAAGAAATTATAGAATTTTAATGAATCCATATTTTCCTTGCTCTAGATAAGACTTTCCTGTTTTGATGATTCTTTCACATATGGGTGTTGATTTCAGACACAGCAATGGGGTGGAACCGACCCCAGGCAGGCCCAGGTGGTGGACGGATCCAAGCCCTGTGCACGATCAGTGTGGCTCTGCTTTCCACTTCCACAGTGTGGAGTCTTTGAGCACTGTTTGGCAGTGGCCTCATCAGTGTCTACAACTACAGGCCACCCACAATACTACTCCCCACCCCACTCACATAAGTAACCGGAAGAATGAAGGTAATGGGCTTTATAACTCTGGTCACTCTCATCTGTGACTTCAACAAGTATATACTCTCTCTGCCTCCCCCAGCATTCAGGTTAAGGCAGTCGACTAGAATTTCCAGTGGATCCTAGGTGTCTGAGTTGTCACAGTAGTGACTTTCCTGTTTGGTCTGTAGAATCTTGAGACCTCCTGATCTTGTTCATTTCCAGGTTTTCAGTTAGACTGGCAGCTGCATCTAGGTTTGTATTATGTTTACTACACAAAGTTTTGCAGGAAACTTATAAAGGCAGTTATGCACTACTTACGACAAGACTTCTATACCACGTTGTTTTAGAGACTAACTAGGACAGCTTTAAACATACGGAGGTGTGGTACATAGGAGGAAGAGAGGCATGTTTGATGGCAGCGTCCCCGTCACTTGTACTCTCTCCTTGGCAGGCTTGCTTGTCACGTCCTTAACTCACTGAAGCACAGGGGGAGACACTGGGAAATGGGTTTCAAGATGCTAACAGTGCTGGGGACATTTGCCTTTAAAGAAGAGCCATACATGATCTAGTGACTTAACCTGTGATAGGAAAGAATTCCTCCTTGCTGAATTCTTCAACTGGTGTTTGTTGTCCTCCATTCTGATTACGTGACATTTGTGAGCAGGCCATGTCCCACAATTTAGAACTCTAATATTTGAATTTTAAGCCTTTAAGACTGGTCACTACTGGTATAATGAAAATTTGTAGTTTAATGCAGATTATCACTCTGTGAGTGTACGCAGGTCTAATTGTTCTCCTCTCCCTCCCCACTTGTCCATTTTGGGCTGACTAATCTGATAGGTGTCCTCTTCAGATCTACATCGCACCAGATGGGCCTTTCTAGAAGTCAGAACTTCCAGTAGTCCTGACACTGCTCCTGCTGAAAGGTAGGTATGATGCTGGACTCAGCAAAGAGATACCTCTGATTTTGCTGCATGATCACTTTTATCTCAAATGGCCAGAAAGCCTGGGTTTGTGCAGACTTCCCAGTGCCAGGCAGAAACGTGAACACATGGCCTTTTTTGGTTCTGGCTGTTCTCAGGCTCTCTCTCTGTCCCTCAGCCTTGACTGGTGGTGACAGTCACGTGGACAGACTCACCCAACTGTGAGCTCTATTTTGGCACTTTGGGGTAGTGTGTAGCAGTAACCATGCCTGGTGGCGCGAGGTCCAGAACCAGCCGGGAAGAACTCATCTCAAACTTACCTCTCTGCCTGCTGCCCGCCATGCCATTAGTGCACAAATAGCTAGTAGTTTTTAAAGAAATACTTTTGAAATCTAGTTTTAATTGTGTCATTTTTGAAGTGGTGAGCTTTCTGTTCTTTACCTTTCTTTAAATAGGTAATATGGGGCTCTTAATCAGTTTAAATAGTCTAATGATCACTTTCTTTACCGTCTCTATTATGATATCAGTTTTAACTTTTGCGTCTTGGTTGTCTTCTCACTAGAAGTACAAGGCTGTAAGCAAAAGCGAGAGAATGCGTGCTTGGGGTTGCCTGATGATTTGTGAGCCAAGGCACCAGAAGCATTTAAAATCAAGTACTGTATATACTGAATGTTTTCCACACATGGAAAGGACACAGGGACCAACAGAATGCTAACTACAGAAATGGCGTAACTTTGAAGGTATTAATATGATGGAGTGGTAAAAATAAGTAGCTCTGATAAACAGCACTTCTCCTTCTGTTTGTGATCCTGGATGGCCTGAGCTCAGGCTCATCTCTACTACTGCCCATGTGCTATATAAGTTAAAGACCTCACTCCCTGAGAAACTTGATTCTGGAAAGATTAATTACCCTTTAAGATCTGATATTTGATACCTTCTTTGGCCATATCACATTTGCTTCTTCTTCAACCTCTACTGACTATTGCCACTGGGCAAGTCAAACATGATATATGCTTTGATTTCAACCCTGTGCTGTCTGCGTCTTCTTCAGGCCACATTTTCATTCATGGGCAGATCTTGAGAATCATCAATTGAAAATTGAACCATTAGTAGGGAGTAATCCCAAGCTTGTCTCATGTTGGTCCTTCTAACTTTCTTACAATTATTATTTTTACAAAAATCATTCTTAGATGTAAGTAACCCTGGAGCTACATGATTTAAGGTGGATCCATCAGTAATCCACTTGGACTAACTTTCCATTCCTCCGTGCTCAGGCGTGACCCTCAAAGAAGTTAAAGCCAATAGCTTCTCAGTAAAGGCTGTGTTCACTTACGGATCCTTTAACATCGATTTAAAGCAAAAGATGCAATCGCATCTGTCAGTGAAAGGAACTGCAGGATGTCCCAGGCAGCTTCCACCAGGCAGTCTGTTCTGGAAGCTACCCTGCTATGCCTCTGTTGCAGCGTCACTTACGACCCTCGGCTCTGTTCCAGTAGGTGCTCAGTGATCACTGCATGCAGATGCTGTGTGAGCAAACTGTCAAGGCTGGGTGAAGAGTGGAGCAGTGTAAAAAAGTAGCTTGTGTTCTGGCTTTTGCTGTTCTCTGTTTGATAGGTTTTTTCTTTGTTTGATGGGGGTGTTTTTTGTTTTATCTATTTTGGTTTAGTTTGGTTTTTTTTGTCATGGAGGTGGAGGGGTGCTGTTTGGTTTTTGAGACAAACTTTCTATGTAGCTCTCTGTAGACCAAGCTGGCCTTGGACTAGCAGATCTGACTTCTACTGGGTTTGGGATGGACACCACTTTTTTTTTTTTTTTTTGTCTAAAAAAGAATCTTTAAAGTTTTGCAAACAATTTTAAACCATATTGCATGTCAGAACTCCTTGACTTTTAGTGAGGTGTTTCCTGGATTTCTATGTTGAATGGTTTTATGACTTTTTAGATTTTTGAATGTCACATTTATATATACTGAGTCTGGGGTTTGTGCCCCCTTTGGAAAGGTGCCACTGAATAACATTCAGAGGCTAAGTTCTTATAACCTCTTGGTTGTCAAGCCACGATTAAGTCCATATATTTCATATCTGACTAGTGGATACTTCATTCTTGAGGCATGTTCCTCCTTCTCCCTGACCTTTTCTCACCCTGCTCTCCCGCTTTGACTCCCCCACCCTCCCAGTCTCTGTGTGAGCCTGCCATGCCGCCTGGAGTGTGCTGTGTGCCTTGAACTCTGGTTCTTTTTGTTCTCAGTCTGAACTGGTGGGATTCATGAGAGAGTGCCACTGCAGCCAGCGGGCGTGCTGGAGACCACATCTGAGTCGTTGTGCACATTAGCACCCTCTCTAGCGCATGAGCTACAGCCCAGACAGGTTTTCTCTCTGACATTTTCCACACGTGGAAGAGGCGGAGAAAGGGCCCACTTTGCTGGTGCCTGCCGTGCCCAGGCTTTCCTGCCGCTTCAGCTGGGCTCGCTGCTTACGGTCAGTCTTCTAGTCTTCAAGCGGCCCTAGAGATGAGCTTTATTCACTCTCTCTCAGATGTGGACTCCAGAGCTAGTAAAATGTTAATAGCTGACATCTGAAGGACAGCTTTGCTGATGCGTGAAAGAGTGGGGTCCTCACCAGACCGGGAGGTCTGCCAGACGTCGTGAAACAGAGGTTTGCAGCCTGGGATTCCCTCAAGTCATGGAGAAAGGTGGCCTTAGGGGCACTACGTCAGCCTTCACTGCATACCAACCAGGACGCCACATACCAGGACAGTCGGTAAGAAAGGGTGAGGGCAGAGTGGTCCCTGGCGCACGCCTCTGAGAATGAAGCGTCACTGCAGAGGGACTGAACCAGCGTGGGTTTGTCTTCTGTTAAACCCTTCCTCCCTGCTGCTGGCTGTGGATCAGATTTGAACTCTGACCTGTGTGGCACCTTTCTTCCCTATAAGGAAGTCTCTAGATATATAAGGAATAAGGTTAATCATCCATTTCCCAGGGAGGTAATTCAAAGGTCTGGAACTCCTAGTGTGTTCAAGGTAAGAACTGTCTGCATGACTAGCGTTCTCCTCGATGTCTGATTACCGTTGTGTACATTTATACTTGTATACACTAGTGTGCATACTTTTCATTAGTAACTCAGCCAATAGGATTTTTCCTCCTTTCCATTTGTTTTCTGTACTTTTTACCATTGTCACATAGCCAAAACATTGTGCACACACACACATGTGCACACACACACACACACAGAGTTCATTTTTGTTCTTAATAAAACACACCTGTATTTGGGAGGTGGAGGTAATATGTACCATGTTGAGACAAACCCAGGCCGCTGTTACAAGAACAGAACTGGTCCTGAGCCAGGGGTCTTTCTTCTCCAGAACCGTGGAATGTATTTCCCTAAAGTATAGACACACACTGACACTATCTCACTTAAAGCATACTATAGCTTTCACTGAGGAGAGGCATAATACTGCATGTGTCCTTTTAGAACTGGGAGCCTCCAACCTCATACATGAAGGAGGGTGGAGTATGGAACCCGAGTGCCACAGGTGAACCCTTCCGTGTGTGACAGTCCCAGAACCTGACCTGGAAGGTTCATCCTGTGCACGCCGTGGGGTCAGAGCCTTTGAAAGGGCTGTGGCTGTGACTGGCTCCTGCCTTCTCTCTTGCCCACCGCCCGCCTGGTGTCTCCAGCTTCAGCCTTGGCCTCAGAACTGTGGGAAATTTACCTTCATGAAATGGTTTGCTTGGTCTAAAAGCACTTCAGCCTGAGCCTGAACTGGACCAAGCTCCAGACAACACAGGAACCTTGGGCTGTTTATAAATCTGTCTGTACACCTAATAGTTCAATTTCATTTTAAATTTACAACTATACCATAGATTCGGCAAATATATTTTTAGAAAATTCACATGACAATGGAAAAGTTAGGGCAGAACCAGAGTTCCCTGAAAAAGGAATTGAGCGTGAATGGTCAAGCAGCTGCTTCTCTTGATGCGGCCTTCAGTGATTGCCTGGTTGCGACAGCTTCTACTGCTTTCCCTGGGGAGACAGCCGTGGGGCTCATCTCAGATGGGCCAGCTTGATGGGCCAGTGGATGGCTGTGAGAAGTCATCGCTCACGCTCAAAGCTCCCTCAGGGAGGAGCGCGCCCTGGAGCCCCTCCCCCAGCCTCTGTGCCCCAATGTGCCCAGTCTTATGATCTGAACAGTCCCCCAGAGTGGCAGTGGCCCAAGCACCCCACACGCTGTTAGAAACCCAGTGGGGCTGGGGTGCAGCTTCATGTAGGTGCTTGCCCTCGAAGCCCTGGTTTTAGTCGCCCTGACAACAAAGGTCAAATCCCAGGTGGGAGAGGTGCAGTCGGTCCTCAGTCAAGACTTCCAGTGTGAAGTCTCTCCAGTCTCACTGAGAAACAGGCCTGCATTGACAAACGTTGACTGGCAAGCTCGTTGGGCTTCCTTTCTGTTGTTGAGAAAATATGACTTAATTCATTGATCCTCCCCTTTGTTAGTGTAACTGCCAGATACCCAGCCATGCCTTGTTGTTGTGTATGGAAGCCCAAAATAGGTGAGGCGTGTGCACTTGGTATCCATCTGGACTACCTGAACTTTCACCTTTCACCTCCTTCGTTCCAGCAGCTCCACAGTCGTACACCGCCTGATGGCAGGGGTGGCCATCCCATAATCCAGTATGCCAGCCACAGTACTAGCTGCTGGGACCTCCGTGAACAACAGGGGCTGATTTACAGTCCCAGGGAATCCTGCCCTGTCCCAAGTCCTCTGTTCACAGTTACTCTTAGAGAGAAGTCAGAAGGCAAAGCAAAGGAGAAACACAGGTGGAGTGGGTCAGGTGTGCGTGCTGGACAGTATGTCTCCACGCTGTCTTCTCCTGCCTTTTCTTCTCCACCTGTCGTAGATCTTGTGGGAGAATATTCAATGCGAGATGCCTTCAGATACTGTAGGAGCTGCTCTCTGACTCTGCAGGTGCTCCGATTTCAGACTCGAGCCAGCATGCCAGCCAGGCCTTGGCTCTTCTTCAGTCTCTGAAGAGACGTGTGGTACAGCAACCATCCAACTTTCTAGGAGTCCAAGTTCAGAACAAATTCATACAGCGTTAGAGTCACCCATTGCAGCTGGAGAATCAGAACTCGTACTGCCCAGCGGCAAAATCGCCCTGACTCAAGCAAGTCTCCGATGGCTACAAGAGTCTGATCTCTATTTGCACGAGGATTAATGGCTGCCCTAGTCGAGAACGTGCGGTGGGCGGGCACACTCGGTGGAAGAGTTCACTCTGGTGTTGGATGCCCTTCAGGAACCTGCTGAGGATGAGCAGTGACCGTTAGTTTTACTCTCAGAAAAAAAGGGCTGGCTTGAGAACCTGTACAAAAAGGAACTTTCTTCTTACCACGCTTGGTTTTGACTCACTTCTCAGTAGGTGGGAAATTCTGAATATTAAAATAACTCAAAGAAATATATACACTTATTAAAAGAACCATACTTTGAAATGAGCCAGATATTCTAAGAAAGATTTTCACTATTTAAAAACCTTGCAGTATAGACTTTAGAAAGGTGAATCGTTGCAGACAGCCTGTGCTCACCCATCTGCGCCAGTTCTTCAGTCTCCCCAAAGCCTGGGTGCAGTGCTTTGTGCTCTGTGCTCTGTGGAGGCAGCTTCTCCCAATATTCAAACCATCCACTGAGTTACTGTATTTAGCGCTGAGTACAGCTAAATCAAATGAGCGTCTGCACAGATCGGCAAAGCTGGCTGAGGACTGAAGAGGGGCCCACCTTTTAAGTGTGCTGCTCATTTAGGAGGACCCAGGTCACATCCCAGCCCCGTGTCGGGCAGCTCACAGTTGCCTGCAACTCCAGGTCCCAGAAAGGTCCAACACCCTGTCTGGCCTCTGGACCCCTACACATACAAATTCAGACGCAGGTACACGGACATTACCCTAAGGAATAGAAAGTAGGGTTTTGGGGTGGGGGTTGTTTTTTAAGATGGCTTAGGGAAAGGAAAAGCAAGAGGCAATTTTTTTAGGTTCCAGGGTCCCAAGAGTGTGCTTTTCCCCCAAAGTTAATGCTGCACTGTGACAAGGATAAGGAAGCTTGGTTTGGTCATGTTCAAAAACGGTAACTGTAGCAGCATGGATTTTTAAGTTACAGAGTTCTCTTTGACTATAGTGTCTCCCTATCTTCTGTTGCACCCACCCTTCTGCCTCTGTGGGAAGGAAAAATGTTCTTCAAGGCCTCTGCTTTATGTACCAGGCCTTACACAGTGGGCTGACCAGCCAGGCCCTCCCAGACCTTACACAGTGGGGTGACCAGCCAGGCCCTCCCAGACCTTACACAGTGGGGCTGACCAGCCAGGCCCCCAGGACCTTACACAGTGGGGCTGACCAGCCAGGCCCTCCCAGACCTTACACAGTGGGGCTGACCAGCCAGGCCCTCCCAGGCCTTACAGTGGGGCTGACCAGCCAGGCCCTCCCAGACCTTACAGTGGGCTGACCAGCCAGGCCCTCCCAGGCCTTCACACAGTGGGGCTGACCCAGCCAGGCCTCCCAGGCCTTACACAGTGGGGGCTGACCAGCCAGGCCCCTCCCAGGCCTTACACAGTGGGGCTGACCAGCCAGGCCCTCCAGGCCTCACACAGTGGCTGACCAGCCAGGCCTCCCAGGCCTTACACAGTGGGGTTGAGCCAGCCAGGCCCTCCCAGGCACCACAGTGGGGCTGACCAGCTGGGCCCCTCCCAGACCACACAGTGGGGCTGACCAGCCAGGCCCTCCAGGCCTTACACAGTGGGGCTGACCAGCCAGGCCCTCCCAGACCTTCACAGTGGGGCTGACCAGCCAGGCCCTCCCAGAGACCACAGTGGGGCTGACCAGCCAGGCCCTCCCAGGCCTTACACAGTGGGGCTGACCAGCCAGGGCCTCCCAGACCAACACAGTGGGGCTGACCAGCCAGGGGCCCTCCCAGGACACAGGAGGCTGACCAGCCAGGCCTCCCAGACCTTACACAGTGGGGCTGACCAGCCAGGCCCTCCCAGACACAGTGGGGACCAGCCAGCCCTCCCAGACCTTACATAGTGGGTGGGGCCTCCAGACCCACAGTGGGGCTGACCAATGAGCCCTCCCAGACCTTACATAGTGGGCCCTCAGCCAGAGGCCACTCCCAGGCCCTCAGGCGCCACAGTGGGGCTGACCAGCCCAGGCCCTCAGGCCACACAGTGGGAAGTAGAACAGAAATGGTAGCCGCAGCTACAGGTGCTCCCTGTCCAGGCGTCTGGCATCGTTGTCACTCGTCCCAGGATGCTGAGTCGCTGTTGTATTTTTGAGGGCACTGTTAGGAGTTGTACCATAGGGCAAACAGTTCGTTGTTTCCTTTATAATTCTGGTTGATTCGGAGAGGTTGTTTTGGAGGTTCTCTTTATGGGGTTTTTGTTACTAAAATTGGGATTTAAAGACATTAATTGCAGCGTCCTTTAACTGTTTGTAGCATTTTGAATTCATTTCAGTGGAGAGGTGGTTGCCCACATTTCTTGGTATGAATGTGAAGGTCAGAAAGACGACTTGGGGGCCTAGGTTCTCTCCTTCTACCGTGTGGGTGTAAGGGATCCAACTCAAGACCATCTGGTTTCCAGCAAGAGCTTTTCTCCACTGAGTCCCGCAGCAGGCCCTATAGTCCTCTCTTAATTAGCAAGCAAATATTAGCAAACACGGTCGGGCTTTGTGACTCAATATAGAATCTTCAGGTCAAATTATTGGTTCTCTCAGATCACAGCTCTGACTGTGCTTCTCTTTATTACTTGCAACACTCTAGGAAATAGGTGAGCGTTCCAGACCAGCAGAGCCCCAGCTGCTAACAGTCTCAAGCCCTGGTGGGATGTGGATCGCTTTGCTGCTAACATTTGAGGGTGTATTTGTGGCCCTTCAAGGTTCCCATTTTTAACAGCCTCCTGTGGTGGTTTTTAACTGTGTGCCTAGAGTATTTTGGTCAGTGGATTCACCCTGCTGTTTTCTCCAAGATGGTTTCACTAACGTCAATCTCAGGCAAGCACAGTAATTAAGAAAGAACAAACACTTTCGCAGAGCAACAGAATTTTTATCAGAATTCACTGCAACCCTCAGGTTTCTGTTTAGGATGAGACATTTTGCAACATTTAAACTTTCTCCTTTGTCTTCGTTTCCTGTTGAGGGATAAAAACAAGTCTGAAATCTTACTTAATTCAGTAAGGAATCTGAAAGGCGATGCATCCTTTTCTCTGAGGTGTGCTTTTCTATTGATTACTGTTGGGTTTCTGTCTTGGAACAGACGGAGAGAAGAAGAGCCGGGTGATGATTCACGGGATCGAGGCCTTGCTGGAAACCCCGCTGCAGTGGCTGAGCGAGCATCTGAGCTATCAGACCTTTCTTCACATCAGCATTGTGCCCCAGCCAACAGACTGAAGGCCCTCGTCCTGCTCACTGGATGGAACCACCCGCAGTCAGGACACCGAAGCATGACACCTTGCTTCCTGTCAGGCTCAGTGGAGGCAACAGAACCCAAGGCTGCTGCGAGCCAACGGCAGAAGATTCCATGGGAGATAGGGCACCGGCAGGGCTGAGTGTGCTCCACCGCTGCGTCAGTAAACCTCGCTGACAGGCAGGACCGCCGCAGCCTCTCTTCTCGGGAAGTGCAGTGCGCACGCCTTTGCTCAGTGAAAACATTGGAAATGTGCCAGTTTGTGTCTGATTAACAAATCAGGGGGTGTTTCCTAAGGTGACGGTGGTCGGACCTTCGGCTGGAGAGTGGAAACACTGGTTGAATTTTCAATAGAATTAGACTTAAGAAAGTAAAAGAGAAATTCTGTTATTAATAACTTGCAGTAATTTTTTGTAAAAGATCAAATTACAGTAAACCCGTCTTTCCTTAATGAGAATTTCCTGTTTACAGTCAGTCTATTGGTATGCAAACAATCTTGTAACTTTGATAATGAACAGTAGAGATTTTAAATAAAGCCTCTAACTTCGTTTGTCATTTAATAACATACAGTCTGTCACTCTTGGGGACCTCCTGAATCTCACACATAGCCTCTTTCTACTCTGTTTTCCAGTGCTCACTGGTGTAGCAAGGGTGCAGGGCATAGGGGGAACTTCGTCTCAGGAGCTCTCACAGGATTCATTACTGTGACTTGAAAATCTGTCTTCTAGATACTAAAGTATCAATAATACTCTGTCTTTGCTGTCCTGTTGGCCGCTGTACACCTGTCAAATCATAGTATGCCAAGTATCTGTCTGCAGAAACTCAGTATTTCGAAGCTCCGGTTCCTTCCCAGTGTCTGATTTTCCTTTTTCCTTTTTGGCTCCTGGATTACTGTGTCACTGTGGCCCCTGGCAGCCAGTCTTTAAAGCCTGAAGGTGACCTGTCTCTAGACTGCAGTAGCTTTTCCTTATCATTACCAAAAAACATCCAGAATGACTGGAACTCCTGCCCCAGTAAGGGAAGTTGGCTGCACTCTCCCGATGGCTGCTTGGAGACCCCTGCCATTGACTGTGAGCTAGCTTGCCGTCCATATTGAATGTCAACCCACCCGAGTATGCTAAAAGATGATATCATAAAATAATGGTTTTAGATTTAAAAATAAAGGTGAATGTTTTCTTATAAAAATTATGTGGTGGCTCAAGTGAGATCCTGATAGTGCTCCTTGCCTCCTTTCTCCTCCTCCTCCCCTCTCCCCTACCCTTTCCACTGCCCCTGCCCTCTCCCCTTGCCCTCCCCTGCCCCTCTCCACCTGACCCCCTCTCTTACCCCCCCCCAGCTTGTGGTCTTCACTGATTTACAGCACATTTTTTTTCCACGAAATGAGATAAAGTTGGCCAAAGAACAGCGACCCCAGGAGGGAAGTTGTAAGCATAATAATAAAATAAATAACACTGAGTTCCAACCACAGAGAAGTGAAAACAAGCAGGAAAACACTGGCTGAGAGAACAGACGTGCTTTTTCAGTGACAGTGGGGAAGATGGCGATATTAGTTACAGAAGGAAAGCTCACCGACTTGTAATTTGCGACATTGGTCTAAATAGGAGTGTTCCAATTATGAGTGCTGTCCGTCTGCTCAGTGTGGGTGGGGGGATTTTCCCTCTGGAGCTTTGACAAACCGAGGAGAGATCTCTGAAGGACTGGATGCCAGGAGTGCCTGTGAGGTGTGGTCAGAAGGGTAACCATGGCAACTTTACAGGTGACACTGGAGTAAGGGGCACTAGAGCTCCTGACCCCCAAGCCACCACTGACCAGCCTTCCTAGTTCTTGCTGACAGGAGCCCCTGAAACCTGGTAAGCTAAGGGCCCAGTGACCCAAGAAAGAATAAAACCAGGAATTAGTACTAGCTAAAATACCTAATTTTCATTTGAACATTTAAGTTGTATGTCTTACTAAAAGTAAATACATTTGCCTTCATTCCTAAATGTTGGAAGCGAACTCTGTATAGAGCAAGATCAGGCTTCCCTCACCCTCAGACTACAGAGAAGATGAGGGATGAAGGAAAACGGAGAACAGGTTACAGGTCTTCACACTCTGAGGACCAGAAACAACAGTAATGTCTTGGCCTTCCTGACAGAAAGGAATTTCAAGCCTAAGTCACCGCTTACCATCCATCATTGGCTGCTGGGAACTTTCATGACCTTCCTCCGACTGTAGATAGCCTAGTAACCTGTGGGAATCCCGCCCTAGTGATACGGATACACAGTATGTTCCTAGGTGTGAGGGAGAAGTGTCCCCTAGCCACACTGATTTTCCCATTCGGAGTGGTTTATGCTAAGGAAAGAATTTGGGTTTACCACTGAGCAACAAGCTTATTTTTTTTTTTTTGAATTGGGGAGGGAAGCATGGCTGCATGCCCCAGCATGAGTGGGAGTGGACGCTCTCCTTCCACTGTAGGTCCCAGAGATAGAACTCAGGGTGTCAGTCTTGGCAGCAAGCACCCTTGACCACTTAGCCGCATCTTACTGGTCCACATGCTATGCTCGCTTAAAAATCTACTCAGATAACCTATCTTCTAATTTTCAGAACTGTGGTACACGTAGCTCGCGCTGGAGAATGCCAAGTTACATTTTACCACGTTGTTGATGCTTAGTTCTGAGAGGAGTCGGGTTTCCTGTTACCTGTGGCATCATCATTCAAATAACAGGATTAAAATCCCTGGGCACTAAGGGAGAAAAACCAAACGCAATCGTATTTGAAACCGGTCTCGTGTGTACACGACCATGGTAGCATAGTTGTTCACAGCACAGGTTCTATTCCTGTGTTTTCTTCTGTTGTTTTTTGAGTCAGGGTTTCTCTCTGAATCCCTGGCTATCTTGTAACTCTGTGGACCAGGATGGCCTCGAACTCAGATCTGCCTGCCTCTGAGGAATGGGGTTAAAGGCGTGAGCCAACCGCCACCACCTGGCCCTCTTTGTTTTTGGATATATTCATTTGGCCTGAGAATGAAGGAAGAAGCAGCTTGTATCCTATTCAGATTACTGGAGAGCAAGTGGCACCCTGTAATGACAGGTCGTCTTTTGTGATACAGAAGTGACAGGCGGGTAGTGTGAGCGACACTGAAGCTTTGACGGCTTTTAAGCCAGCACATGTGGTGGGGATGCTCTCTCCAGCTGGGCAGCAGTGGGAGTCCCCAGGCCCTGATAGCAAACAGCATTCAGTGTGCTGTGTTTAAAGCCCCCAGGTTCACAGGTATGTGAATTAATCCCATTGCTGCTGAGCTGGCCTTGAACTCTGTGTGTAGCTGAGAGTTCCTGGAACTTCTGCTTCCTGCCTCTACAGGATTACAGGTGAGCATTGAATGTATTTTTTTTTCAGTAGGATATTTTCAGCTTGCCTGTCTAAATCAGAGCAGCCATAGAGAGCTCTTCATGATGCTTCGCGTGACTGACAGATCCTTCAGACGTCCTCCAGTACAAATTACATTTGTTTCTCCAGATGTGCTAGCAAATACACTAATGTCTGGTATTACAGGCCTGACCTTGCAATCCCAGTCTGCGTTGACATAGCGAAGAAACTCACTGCATTCATGGGGTTTTAATACTGAACTCTTTTAATCTTGAATGTGTTCAGATGATTGATAACTGATAAAGGTGGGTCTGGGAATTTAGGACAATTCGGTGTGCTCTAACACCTCATCCGACCCTCTGAAAAAGGGCTTGGTGTGTGGCTTTTTCCTGTCCCCAGTCACAGAGCCAAAAACCTGTCTATGAAAAGGCAAAATTAATGGCTAATGACATTTTTAAGTAGGTCTTGTGTTCCTGTCAGTTACCAGCTACAAAAATAGGACAGACCCTGTCATTTAGAAATCAGTGTACAAAGTTCAGTTGGTTGGGGCTGGCATCACCCGTGGAGACGTGCTTACTCAAATCTGCTCTCAGTAGGAACCACCGTGGACGGGTCCCCTCGTCAGCCCACATTGTTTTAGCTGTCATGTCGAGCCACTGGCAGCGCAGGCCTGTTGCAGCCTCCCTCTGAGCAGCTCCTCAGTTGCTATTCTCAGCAAGCATCTGAGGTCTTCATTAGTCTGACCTTTTCACAGGCGAGTGGTTTTGTCGAGTTCAGGCTGGAGGCGCCACTTCTGACAATGAGAGTTGTCGAATCCCAGCATCTCCCTAACCCCTGGAGTTGGAGGCGACTTGAGTTCAGAGTGTGAGTCTTCACCCCCCTTCCCACTTGAGGCAGCTCTGGCTGTTCAGTGGGAACTCAAGCCTTAGAGAGGGCATCTCCAACCATTTCTAGTCGCTCATTCCTTCACTGGATGTGTCCCATTTTGTCAGTGTCACTTCCAAAATAATTTACTAGGGTTTTACATTGAGTATCCGCTGTCTGCGGGTGCTCAGGAATTTAGAGCCAACCCCTTTGCATGAGAAAAGGAATCGTTCGTGTTAGCTTTCAGACACTAGTGCATGCCACAGGTACCTTTGACCTCTAGCTGGCTCTGGAGTAGCCTCAGGCAGCAGGGAGGCCCTGTGTGCTGTCAATGGAGGCCTTTGTCCAACCAGCTCTGATGGAATATTGATCGTTTATAAAATGATACAGTGGGGATATGTTCTGTGGAGGTGTGAGGTATGGGAAAGGGGGTGGTACCTCAGCGGGCCCATGCTGAGACATCCTTCCCCTGAGGGACCAGCCACAGGACAGTACAGTATAGAATAGTTTACTCAGGTCATGGAGTGGGGAGTTAAGAGGGTAGGGGAGAGAGAGAAGAGTAGAGGCTGGCCGTGAGCACTGGAGAGAAGGAGAAGGGAATGGGAAGAGGGGACAAGAGGGAAGAGGGTAAGAGTAAGAGAGAAGCAAGAGAGTGAGGAGGGGGCAAGCAGCCCCTTTTATAGTGTCAGGCTGTTGCCAGGTAACTGTGGGGGTGGAGCTTAGACAGAGTGCTAACACAGTAACACAGGTTGCCTCTTTTCTGTTGATGGCTGACTCTTCTACAGAGACAGTAACTATGATTTGTGGAACTGTGTCGACTCCCTCTCATTTTGTGAAGATTTAGGGAAGCTTCTCATCCCATACCTACCAGCCTTTTCCTGACCCTCTTACCCACATCTCCCACTAAAACGTCACCCCAGGCTTTGAAGAGATAACACAGCAGTTGGGAGCACTGGCTGCTCTTCCAGAGGACCAGGGTTCAGTTCCCAGCACCCACATGGCAGCTCAGGCCTATCTGTAGTTCCAGCTCCAGAGGATCTGGCCCCCTCAGACAGACATATGCACGCAGTCAAAACATCAGTGTGCATGAAAATAAATAAGTCATTTTTTTTTAAACACAAATATAAAATGTTATCCTGGTGTCTGCATTTCTCTAACATGACTCCAGTCGGTGTTTTAAAGTTCACTGCTATCTGAAGTCTCTCAGGCTTCAGTGATGCCAGTTCTCACGTCTGCAGATGTCACTAAGGTCTGGGACAAACTGTAAAAGGTGGTTAGAGCGCCAATCAGCCTGGACTGATTGGTTTGGGAGCAGGGCAGCAAATGAGACGTTAAAAATGAGGCGAAGCAAATAAGGAGGGAATGGAATTAGCAGCCAGCACCTCAAACCCAAGGACGAGGTGTGTGATTTTCTTTCCTGGCCTCATCTCGAGGTAGGCCTTGAAATCGTGCCTCTCCTGCCCTGGCCTCCTGAGAAGCAGCACCAGCAGCTGCGTGTGGAAGGAAGCCATTGCTGCAGGTGCACTAGCTGCTGTTATGTGCTAGGCCGGATTCTGAGTTTAGAGAAGTCCGTGCGACATGCTCAGACATCTAGGGGAAAAGTGTCTGGGAAGGCAGCGGACAGAACTTAGCTTCAAGGAAATATTTCAAAGAGGCGACTAGAAAAGCTATCCAGGCCGCACAGGAAGGACTAGCTTCGGGCTGTGGGGTTGACACTGGCTGGATTTGACTGGGGCACGTTTGACAGCTGACCACACCTTGTTTCATTCTTCACTTTCTTTCTGCTCACCACACCCTGCAGCTTTGCTTATCTCGGCCCCTTCTCAGTTTCCTTCCCTTCTCACCTTGAGTGTGGTGTCCCCGTGGTCACCTCGGGGCCTCTTCCTCTATTGTACTTGAACTCGTCCCAAGGCTCTTGTGTTGTTTTGAATGTGTATGTGTGGGGCCTGGTGGCTCTAATCCCAGTACTTGGAGACAGACGCTGGTGCGTCTCTGAGTTCAAAGCCAGCCTGACTACATAGTTCCAGGAGAACCGGAGAACCAGAGTTATGTAGAGAGACCCTGTCTCAAAAACAAAAAAACAAAAAAACAAAAAAAACAAAAAAACAAAATAAAGAAGTGTTTGTGCTTATATAGAGATGCTGGAAGGCATGGGAACCAGATAGTATCAGATCCCCCAAGACTAGTGTTAGAGGCAAGTCTGAGCCACCCTGCAGGTGCTGGGAACTGAATACAGGTCCTTAGAGCAGCCATGGTTCTTACCTGCTGAGACATCTTCCCACATGCACATCTTAGGACACTGAACACCCTTGTTATCACCAGCACTGACCTCTGCACTCCAAATAATATTCAACCACCTACTGGACATCAACATCAGATGTATAGCAAGTCGTACTTGAGTGTCAAAGCAGAATTCTTGGCTCCCTGCCTCAGACACCCCCCCCTGCCCCCGATCCCATTCTTCCACATCTACTCAGCTCTGTGGTCCTAAAACATGTGACTCAATGGTACCACACTTGCCCTTCTCACCCGTTCTCTGTCCACCAGGAAGCCTCTGAGAGTCTGTCGACCTTAAAATATAACACAACTATGAGAGTCCGTCGCCCTCTCTGCTGAAACCCAAGGTTCAGCAGCCAGACACCAGCTCTTCCAGTCCACTGCAGTGGCCTTCCAAGCCGAGTCAACCGCAGGCGAGTTGGAACCGGTCGGAAGCCATCTGGTATTCCCTAGCGTACCCTGCGCAGTGCGATCACAGTAACACGGAAGCGTGCATCACCTCTCTGAAGTTACTTAGGTCTCCTGCCCGTTATATGGAGGCCTCCCTGACCTGGAGTTGGCTTCCGGCCTTCACGTCCACGTCCCCACTTGTGTTAATTGCTCCACAACTGTTTCTTGGTACGATCTAAAGAACCAGAACGGCGGGCTAACACAGCGCTGGGAAGGTGGCACTTGGAGGCAGAGGCAGGTGGGTCTCTGAGTTCAAGGCCAGCCTGGTCTACGGAGTGAGTTCCAGAAAGCCAGAACTACACAGAGAAACCCAGTCTAGAAAGACAAACAAAACAAAAACAGAAACGAAGATTCATTGAGTAAATAAAAATGTTTACTAGAGGTCTAGAGAGAGGGGCGGCTGCTAAAGAGACTGGGTTTTCAGCGCGGAGGGAACTTTGGAGTAGTGTAGCAAAGTGCGCGTCAGGGGAGAGAGGGAAAAGGCAAATGCTGAAAGGCAGTGCTGAAGGAAATTCAACTTTACAGAGACCCAAGGTGATAATGAACCTTTGACTTTGGCAAGTAAATACTCGGGGACCCTCGAGAGAGCTGTTTTGAATTGAAAACTGTCAGGCTGCGGAGATTCAGGAAAAGAAATGAGATTTGGTGATGAAAGAAAGGAGGTTAGAACCTAGCAGTGGTGGCGCACCCTTAATCCCAGCACTCGGGAGGCAGAGGCGGGTGGATCTGTGTGAGTCTGAAGCCAGTCTGGTCTACAGAGCGAGTTCCAGGATAGCCAGGGCTACACAGAGAAACCCTATATCGAAAAGAAAAAGAAAGAAAGAAAGAAGTTAGACTACAGCTGAGCCTGGCAAGGGGGAGAAGGAACTGAGTTCTATGCGTCCAGGAGACCAAGGCATCATGGGGAAAAGGGAGGAGCCAATGGGATTTAAGAGTGATGACCGCACCCTGGGGTAGTGAATGGTCAGGGAAGGGAGGGTTTGGACAAGTTTCACTATCCAGGGCGTGAATGATGATTCCTGCAGTCTTTCCTAAGACCCGTGGTCTGAAAAGGTCCCCTTGGCCTTTGTCACTGAAGACGCCGTCCAGCCTCCCCCAGACAGTTTGACTGAATGGAAGTCATTCCCACCGCTGGTCAGCAGGCAGGGGCAACCCTGTGTGGGGTTTGTTTGCTTGCACCTTTCTGTGGATCGGGTGGGGCGGGGTTCAGCCCTTCCACCCACGCCCAAGTGATACTGGTGCTGCCGGCCCTAGATCTTACCGCCTCGGTTCCACAAGACATCCCCCTCTTTTCATAATAACAGCAAGGTATCTTTCACGTTTGGCCTAACCTTACGGTGAAAACACGTACACACCCAAAAACACACAACAAGAAGTATTTTTAGAGAAGGCCTCGAGTCTTTGGAATTTGAATTACACTGCTCTGGAAGCTGAGAGACAAAGACACTACCTAAAAGCGGCACGTGATCTTGATGAAATAGTTCCCTGAACTAAAATTCTTAATTGTTGGTTGTTTAAGGAGGGCGAGTTTCAAATTTAAGGTCAATGATTTCAGTTGCTTACTAAGATTGTATGGGTTTTGTTGTTGTTGTTGTTTTGGGAGAGGTGTTTGTTTCTGAGACAGGGTTTCTCCGTGTAGCCCTGGCTGTCCTGGAACTCACTCTGTAGACCAGGCTGGCCTCAAACTCAGAGATCCGCCTGCCTCTGCCTCCCAGAGCTGGGATTAAAGACGTGTGCCTCCACTGCCCAGCTCTGTGCTTTATTTGGTAAGAGATGGTTTTAGAGCATGTACACTGAGCAAAGAAACGCTTATTCCGTTGTCGGGGTGCACTATACACACTGCCTTGGGTATGTAATCTCAAACCCAGACATCTTTCCTACCTCAGCCTGAGGTACAGGACACACGGCCATGGCTAGCAAGAAATACTAACAGAAAATGACAGTGTGTGCTATTTACCAATCCAGGACATATTTTAAAAGTTGTTTGCTACTGTAGAACGTGAGCTACCGTGAACGTGTGGAGTTCCCCATACCTCTCTGTCACTTCCCTCCTTACATCATAAATTACTACCGTGTGTTTATCACAACCGACCACTTTGATATATTATTGGTAACTAAAAGGCCGTATTTTATACTGACCCATGTGTCCACAGTCCTAAGATACCACACTGCATGGGAGTGGTTTTTCCTTGTTATTTTTTTTTTTTATTTAACCTCCAGAAATTTCAACAGATAGGCAATATATATTGATCGTATCCACCTTCCTACCTGCCGCCACGTTCTCCAGGATCCCTAAACCCACTTCCCTTCTAACTTAATGTCCTCTTTTTTTATTAGTATTACAACCTTCGAGTCCCACTGACCATGTACACATGGGTGTGGGGCCGTGCACTGGAGTGGCCTTCCCTCAGCAGCCCTCAGTTGCCGATGGCGCCTCAGTGAGGACCCCTCCTCCCTCTGCACGGGTCTCCTTCTCTCCGTCATCCTTCTGCTGTGTGAAGGCTTCTAGTCTTCCTGTCCTCACCGATACAGACAGTATCAGGCAGTTCTGTTGTGCCCTGTCCTCTAGGTGAGCACTGTCTTCTAGGTGAGCTTGTCTGGTGCTGGTTCTGGGAAGACGAACACTCCAGCAGTCTCTCTCACCCTGCCATGCATCCAGGTACATCCTGGTTAACGTCATGATGGGCTCAGCCTTGAACAGAGCCAGGCTTCTTTCTTCCTGTCTGCCAGCTCTGCTACCGTGGACTTAGACTTGTCTGTACCCCCTCCCCACCACCTCTGTGGCTTGAAAACCAGCATTTCCTCTCCTCGATGTGCAGAATTAACTCCACCTTCTTAAGGGTTATTATCTAGATGAATCCTTTGAAGTTCATTTGGGAGGAAACTGTGACTTCTGCATTCGTTTATTTAAAAGAACCATCTTGTTTATATGAATATAAACTCAAACATTCAATGCCTTGCATAACAATCTGGTAAGTTCTGTGTTGTACTGCTCAGAATGTTACAATGCTGGCCACCAGGAGGTTTCCAGTTGACTCCTGTCATGCACCTCTGTCCTTTTGCCTGCAAGCAGCTTCGTGCTTTCTGATGTTTAATTATGTGTCCTCGCCTCAGCCCTAAAGTTCAGCACTTCTCCAAGGAACCCTGGTTTCTTCTGTTGAGATTTGTTTTTTAAGTCCAGACCCCACCCATCTACTCACTTAATTGGTGACAACTGCATTCTCCTCCGATGCTATCAGTGAGTGGTCCAGCAGCCGGACACACGGGGGGTTGGAGAGGAGAAAGCAGATAAATGCCTGCACTGGGAAGCTGACCTCGGAGCTGTGACATAGACAAGGAACAACTCTTAGCCAAGAAATACATAATTATAACTCTGATCTATTCTCTGAAGGAAAAACAAGGGCCAACTGGCAGAGATTCAAAATACCCCAGGTCTGTGGTCTAGTTTAGATCAGGTACTTAGAGAAAGTCCCGGTGAATGGCTGACACGTAGGGAGAAGCTGGAAATAAGGAAAGATAAGTCATTTAAGAGCAGACTGGGGAGTATTAGTAGGTCAGAATTGCTTCTCAAGGCAAGGAATGGGGTTGACAAGATAGCTCAGTGGGTAGTGGCATTTGCTGCCGAGCCTGAGTTTGATCCCTGAGACCTACATGTTGGAAAGAGAGAGCCCATTCCAGAAAGTTGTTCTCTGGCCTGCACTTGCCCACCAACACACGTATTGGAGCATGCCCAGATACACATAGATACAAAATTTCATCTTACTCGCTTTATTATTATGAGTTTATGAGTGAGAACATCACATAGCTAGATTAAGGTAGTCAAACACTTGCCTGGCCCCAAGCTCTGTGTCTCGATGGGTTCCTAATCTGTTAGAAAGTATAGTCTGAGGCACGGGATCGCATTGGGATTTTACACTTTCACTCTAACTTATGCTTTTTATAGATTTACACCACCAAGAAAAAACTAACAGAGTTGAAACAATTAGCCTTCTGTCTGCCTTCCTAACTCAGTTGTCCCTTTGCCGGCATCCCAACCTTCCTTGTCACCTAGCATTGCCCTCTTTTTTGGTCTCCCTTCTAAACCTTCTCCTATACCCAGCCAGCTCTTTACATAGAGCAAGTCTATGCTACAGTCTAGACTGCATGGGAAAAAGAAGCTTTGCATGTGGTGATATCACTTAATAGTACACATCCTAATCCCATCTGTTTTCCGGCAAGCTTTACTTTTGCTTTGCAGACAGATTGTATTCTGTTTGTATTTATACCATTCTTTACAACTTAAGTGCACTTTCAAAAGGAATAAAAATGCCCAAAGTGTTATCTTACAAAAAAGTCTTATTCTCTCTATGGGTAGATGTGTCAGTTAAAGGTGATGTCTTAGGGTCTTAGTTACTGCTGTGAACAGACACCATGACCAAGGCGACTCTTATATGGACAACATTTTACTGGAGCTGACTTACAGGTTCAGTGATTCAGTCCAGTTCCAAGATGGGAACATGGCGGCATCCAGGCAGGCATGGTGCAAGAGGAGCTGAGAGTTCTGACTCTATCTGAAGGCCACTAAGAGAATACTGACTTCCAGTCTAGGTTGAGGAGGATCTTAAAGCCCATGCCCACAGTGGCACACCTACTCCAACAAGGCCACACCTACTCCAACAAAGCCACACCCACTTCCGCAAGACCACACCCACTCCAAGGCCACACCTACTCGAACAAGGCCACACCTCCAGATAGTGCCACTCCCTGGGCCAAGTGTATTCAAACCACCACAGGTGGTAAAATTCAGTTATGTTTTGTTCTAAAGAGATTATGATTAAAAATAATAATAAAGTTGGAAAGCCGCTATTGAGGCAGCAATAAGAATAGGCAGACTGCTCTGAGGGGAGAAAAGGCTTTTTTGAGAGTCTGAAAAAAGGCCAGTGTGCTTCTGAGGAGCATGGATAAGGAGAAGCCAAAGATGGAGGGAGACAGTGGCCACAGAGGCCACACCGGGATTTAAGCTGAGGAATAAATGAAGCCACTGAACCATTTTTATTGCTGTTGCTTTATGCTTTGTTCTGCTTGTTGTTCATTGTTATTTCAAGCCAGGGTTTTTCAGTTTTCTAGCCCTGGCTATCCTGGAACTCAACATGTAGCCTTGGCTAGCCTTGAACTCACAGAGATCCACCAGTCTTGGCCCCGAGTGCTAGGATTAATGGCATGCACCACCATACCTAGCCATTTTTAGTACATATCTTCTTAACTTTTTATTGACACCTTGTGAATTTCACATCATGTACCCCAACCCCACTCATCTTTCCCGTCCCTTCATCATCTTCCCTCTGCCCTTGTAACCTCCCCATCAAAATAAGACAAAATGAAAGACTCCTTTCGGATATCCTGTTGTTGCCCTGTGTCGTGGAGATCCTACAGCTTTTGGATCTGCAGGACCAGCCCCTTCGTGTGTTCCAGCATTCACAGATGAGACAGACGTTGAGGTGGCCAATTCATAGACCTGGATCTGGCCTGGGTGGTGGTTGATCTGATCAATGCCGGCTCTCACACACCCACCACAGGGTAAGCTCTCCAGCACTGCCCTGGCTACCTCACCCAATGCTGCAGCCAGAAAGGGGCAGGGCCAACTCTCCTGCTCTCTAGCCTCTCGTTTATGCCCACACCACCAGGTGTCAGCTCTCCTGCGCTCCACAGAAGAGGTGCGGGACACGCCCTCATGAGCACTGTAGCCAGCCAGGGACAGGGACTGTTTGTTTCTTTTAAAATTACATTTAATTGTGTGTGTGTGAGTGTGTGTGTGTGTGTGTGTGTGTGTGTGTGTGTGTGTGTGTGTGTTGCCAGTTGGTTCACCATGTAGATCCCAGGGATTAAATTCTGGTCACTGTACTTGAAGGCAGGTGCCTTCACCCACTGAGTCACCTCAACTTCCCCAGTTAGACAGTTTAGACAGAGAAATATGGACGTCTTAGATCTTTTCAATTGTGGTAGGAGAAGGGAACGAGAGCAAAGGGCAGAGTAAGTGGCTTTTTATCATGGTCATGTGAGGAGTCACCAGGTCATATTCTTGTTCTCTGAGCCCCTCGAACATGCGTGGAGCCTTGTGTGCTATGCAGGCTCTGACTTCTGAGGTAAACTTCTAATCCCAACGATTTCGATGTGAAAAGATTACACGGCTCTAGTGAAAGGAGAGGAACTAAGTCATACTCGGAAAACGGCAAATCTTGCTGATAGACTGGGGATGGAGGGATGGAGGGGAGAAGTGATTCCTTTACATGTGTTGCCCGTATTTCAAGAGAAACTAAGATTGAGTAAAATCTCAAAAAACAGTTCTCTTCACAGACGTTCAAGCCTATATGGCTTCTAAGTTACGATGTCAAATGTCTAAACTGGGAGAGTCCTCTACCAGCAAATAAGAGATGGACGCAGCCTTGGGACTCAAGGCTCTGTCTGGGATCTGGTAAGGAAATAATGGTTCCACACAACCTTCTGCCTGGCTTCATATTATGTGAAGAACTGAGCAAAGCAGGATCCTTCCTTGATACCCTTCTCGTTACTGCTGGAGACCGGTGCCTACGGGTGTCTGACCATCCCCCTCAACAAGTGTCCCCCGCACCCCGCAGAAGACCATGCCTTTACCTGTCGCTGTGGTGGGACTTTCGGAAGAGCATTGCCTTTGTCTAAGCTTGGATGAGATGAGGCAGGAAACTGAAACAAAACCGGATCTCAGGAATAGAAAGATGGAGTCTCTGGGGTCCGAAGCAGGAGAGGGATGTGTGTGCCCCAAACTAGTGCCACATGTTAAGGGACAAGTTTCAGGCTACTGGAGGGCCCAGGCAGCAGCCAGATGTTACTGGCCTCTGGCAGTGTTTTTACTGATTATCAGGTTTTTGTGCGACAGAAACTCAAGCTATCTAAGCAAATTGAGGGGTTGCCTTCACTCGTATTCCGAAAACTCGATAGTGCCCTAGTTTTTGGGCACCACGTCTGTTTCACGCCTGAGCACTGCCTCTCCTGTATGCTAGCCTCTCCAGGGGCATTTTAGGAATGTGGACCTTGAGTCCTCGGCTGGACCAACAAAGAGAGATCACCACCTCTGGTACTACAACGGAGATCCAGAGATGCTCGTTTGCCAAAAGGCTAGCAAATGCTTGCTCAAACCTCATTGGTGAGAACTGAGCCAATCACCTGTTCTGATGCATACTGTGATGGGCATGATCGACGCAGGTTCCCAAGGGAGGAAGTAAGGAGGAGCTTCCTGGGCTGGAGAGATGGCTCAGCGGTTAAGAGCACTGTCTGCTCTTCCCGAGGTCCTGAGTTCAAATCCCAGCAATCACGTGGTGGCTCACGTGATGAGACTTGATGCCCTCCTCTGGTGTGTCTGAAGAATTTATAATAAATAAATAAAATATTTAGAAGAAAACAAAAAGGGAGGCGCTTCCTTGGTGACATTAGGGAGAAGTGGGTTCATTACTGAGTACAGGCTGAGGTAGGGCAGGGGCAGTACAGAGATGAGCGTGTCATTCTTTCTTTCTTGTCGGGTAGGGGAACAGGATCTTCCTGGCTCTCCCAAGTGTTGCTGGGATTCTGGTATGACCACCGCTCCCAATGGTACATAAGAATCTTTCCGTTCAGAGCCCCTGCGCTGCCTACTTCTGGCTAAGTCACCTCTCCAGTTCCAGTTTCCTCATCTGAAAAAAAAAAAAAATGTGATTGAAGGCCAGGCTTGGAGGCTCGTGCCTGTGATTTTAACACTCGGAAGGTTGAGGCAGGAGGACTGCCATGAGCGCCAGGCTAGCCTAGGCTACGGAGTGAGTACTGATCTGTGAAACAAAACGAAACAAAAACAGGAATGTAATGGCAACCCCTTAGTGAGGATTACATTCATGCATCAAAATATAGGTTTGACCCAGCACTTACTTGGCAGAGGCAGGCAGATCTCTTGAGTTTCAAGGCCAGCCTGGTCTACATAGGGAGTTCTGCTATATTGTGAGACCGTCTACAAATCAAAAAAAGGAAAAGAAAGAGAGAAAGAGAGAGAGAGAGAGAGAGAGAGAGAGAGAGAGAGAGAGAGAGAGAGAGAGAGAGAAAAGTACTTATGGGGGGATGGGTGAGATTATATATTTGAAAAAATAAAAATCGGATATGAAGTATTTTTGTTGGGTATGAGGCAAGCCAGGGCCCATCCGGTGTCTTCACGGCAAGCAAGAGGACTCATCGGTTCAGAGCCAACCCTAGGCAGCAGGTGTTCAGGGCCGGGGTGGTAGAGTTTCAGCTTTGATTTTTCTATGAACCTGCTGGGTTATTAACGTGTTGCCCCTGTTCTCTTGTTTAAGAACCGGTTTCATTTCTAATGACACAGCACCATCGCCCCATTCCTTGATTTAGTCACTAGAACCAAAACTGAAGTGTGGCTGGTTTCGTGTTGTTTTTATAGCAGTTAGTACAGAGAACAACAGGCTCCTGTGAAAACAGATGTGTTCGCTATCTCTCTCTCCATCTGCTGCCTCCCAGACTCACAGCCCGGCTCTGCCAGAGCCTGGGCCTCAGCGCTGGTTCTTGTGGGAGACGCTCTCCGGAGGACAAGAGCCTGGCTGCTCTTTCCAGAGCCCAGGGCACCTCTTCCTCTCCCCCCCTCCCCCTCCCCCTCCCTTCCCCTTCCTTTCCCCTTCCTGCTTCCTCCTTCCTCCCCTTCTCCTCCTCCTCCATTTTTTTTTTTAAATAGGAAAAGAGCTCTACCCTCTTCCCAAGCATTTCACAGCATTTTACAGTTTGGAAGGGAGAAGTATCAGAAAGAGACCATAGTTGCTCATTGTGAACACCCAGGAGGTTGTTCGTTTGATGGGCCTCCGTTAATGCAAAGGTCTCCTGAGCAAGAGTCGTTTCCAGTTCTCTGGGGGAAATCCTCATGTTAATGGTAGCGCAAAAGCTGTCATAATGAAGCCATGCTCTCCTCTCAGAAGTCTCATCATTGGCAGCCTTTCCAGAATCGGGTTTAAAAGTGAGTGTTTACAAACAAAGAAGCAGCAGCAGGCTAAGACAGTAGGTAAATTAGCAAAGTGCTCACCCAGCACGTGATAGGTAGGCCCCCGGGGTTTAATCCCCAGCACAGACTAAGTAAGGCAAGGTGGTGCACGCCTGTGATCGCAACGTTTGGAAAGACCGGAAGTTGAAGGTCATCCTTAGCTTCATACTGAGTTTGAGGTCAGCCTCAGGGGCATAGATCCTCAAACTAAATAAATAAATAGAATAAAATGAAATAAAAAATTTAAAAACCCAAAACAAAATAACAATAAAAAAACGACCCGTAAACATAACCCTGACTTTACATGTCTTCATACTTAGGAATTGCAGAACACAGAGCCCTGAGCTAATTCCCGTGGGCTAGTCAGATTTCCCGTATATAAAACACAATTAACAGGAAATGCCTCACAGGAGGAGAGAAGACTTCATGTGAACAAGAAACTGGCACAGGGTTTGCACCCCATAAATGCCGGCTGTCCTAGGCAGAGGGTGTCACTCAGTTGGTCTGTGCTTGCCTGTCATTCATAAAGCTCCGGGTTCCATCGCCAGCACCACATAAAACAAGGCACCGTGGCTTCTACCTGCAATCCCATCTGGGGAGGTTGGAAGGATCAGTTCAGCGTCAGCCCAGGCTACAAAGCAAGTCCGAGGCCAACGTGGCATACCTGAGACCCTGTCTTGAAAAACCAAACAAATCCATAACGTTTGGTTTTCATTATCCTCACTTCAAGTTCTTGTCAACTGCAAGTTGAATATCCTCACCTCAGCCCCCAACACACACTGACACACTCACACACACACTGACACACAGACACACTCAAACACACACATACACACACACTGACATACTCACAAACACACTGACACACAGACACTCACACACTGACACACACAAACACACACTGACACACTCACACACACACTGACACACAGACACACTCATACACACACACTGACACACTCACAGACACACTCAAACACACACATTCACACTAACACACACAAACACACACTGACATACTCACAAACACACTGACACACAGACACTCAAACACACACTGACACACACAAACACACACTGACACACTCACACACACTGATACACAGACACACACACTGACACACACAAACATATACACATACACTGACACACACAGACACACAGAGACACACACACTGACATACACACATATACACAAACACTGACACACACAAACACACACTGACATGCTCACAAACACACTGACACACAGACATTCAAACACACACTGACATACTCACATACATACTGACATACAAACATACTCAAATACACTCAAACACACACTGACACACACAAACACACACTGACATATAAACACTGACACACAGACACTCAAACACACACTGACACACACAAACACACACTGACACACAGACACACTCAAACTCACACATTCACACACTGGCACACACAAACACATACACACACACGCTGATACACACACAAACATATACACATACACTGACACACTAACATACATACACACTGACACACAGACACACTCAAACACACACATACAGAGACACACAGAGACACATTCACCCACACACTGACATACAAATACACACACAGACACAAACACAGACATATACACACACTGACACACTGACACATACAGAGACACACACAGACACACTCACACTGACACACACATACACAACACACACTGATACACAGACACACTCAAACACACATACTCATACACTGACACACTGACACAGAGACACACATGACACAGTGACACACACAAAGAAACACACTACAACCTCCAGTCTCCTCCAATACCTGCCTACCCTCCACCAACTTCAGTTTTCCCTGCAACCTTTGATCTCAAGCTGTCCTCTGAAGTCTGTTTCTGTCCAACCCGACTGATGAGGGTAAGCCTGGCTTTCTTGCAAGCCGGTCTCTGTCAGAGTTGTCTACTTTTGTTTGCTGCTTTTTAATGGTAAGTATGACTCCTAGGGAATGCTAATTTTAATAGCTTTGTGAGGTCAAATGCCATATTGTATCAAGCCAACTCACCAGGAGATTGGCTTGAGGGACGGGGACTCTCTACTTTGGTTTTGCTGTGCTGTTCTCAAGACCACGTACTGGACCTTCCTAGTTCTAGTCCAGTTGTCAATTTTTCATATTTGACCAAACTGTTTACCTTAATCCCCCAT
The DNA here is from genome assembly GCF_011064425.1 of Rattus rattus. Classification (NCBI taxonomy): domain Eukaryota; kingdom Metazoa; phylum Chordata; class Mammalia; order Rodentia; family Muridae; genus Rattus; species Rattus rattus. Next base: position 44,175,582 of record NC_046171.1, read on the forward strand.
GTTTAAGAAAACTCTGTGATGTTGTCAAGAAAGCCATTCTCCATTTAATTTTTTCTCCCTTTCATCTTCCATTGGCATTTTCAGACTGTGTTCCCTGTTCGAGCAGCAGCGTGGCCGTTCAGTGCTCTCCGTGTGGACCTTTTATCCCCTCCCAGATTTCAGATTTCCGGAGACCGCAGCCAGGGCTCGGCACCACTCCCGACATGACGGGCTGAACACAGCCCGTTTGGGGACTCCCGAGAAGGTTCTGCCAAGCACGTGGCTCTCTACTTTCCCTCGTGTTATCTCCAGAAAAGCCCCCCAAGCTCCTTCTGTCTCAACCCAGGCCTTCTTCAACAAACAGAGACAGATTTAAGGTGAGGGGTGTCTCCGGCCTGGAGCTGGGATCTCAGGGTGACTCGTCAGGCAGGGGTTAGGGCGAGCTTGGCTCCACCCTCAGCTGGAATAGGACATTTTCTCAAGCAGAAGGTCTTGTCTCTAGTCTACCTCATCGCGCTCCTTTGTCTGGTTTCTTCCTCCTACCCAGTCTCCTCTGCCTGCCTTCCCGTTGTTTCCCTGACTGACGTCCAGGCCGCCCTCCCCCATCCCATCCTCATGCCTTCCCCCTTACAGTTGCTCGATCCCCTGTGCGTCTGGGAGGTTTCTGTTCCCTCTTGTTCTTTTTCTTTCACTTTCCCCCCGCCCACCCGTCGTTTTTAACAGTGTCATCATGACTTACAGTGTGGGAACATGGAACCCATTGCCTCCCACGTTACACAGCCGTCTCCCGATTCTGTGTGGCCAGCATTCTTGCCCTTCCTGCTACGAGGGCAGACTCGATGCCCTACCACTTCCCAGATGCCAAGAGCCAACTCTCTCCGAGTCCCGCTTTCCTGCCCGCTGCAGAGGGCAAGGTGGTGGGGCGGAAGGTGGGGGGCCACAGAAACCACTCACAGCGCCTGGCGGGAGCCGGCCAGTGTGAAGTGGGCATGGCCCCCGGGGTCAGCTCCTATCTGAGAGCACGGGAATTGGGTCGCGGGGAGGGATCTGAGTAGAATGACGGGCTGCAGGGAGGGTGAGGCTGCTTGTACAACCGAGAGCAGAGGTTTCTAGTGCTGACATATATGACTATCTTCACGATCGACAGAACTCAGATGAAACATGCTAGTCAAACGAATAGTGGGGTCTCAGTCATACGCAGAAAACACTCTTCCCTTTTTCCTCCCTCAACCCCACACATGCAGGCTTGTGCAATCAGTTCTTATACAGAGGTCTGCTTGAAGTCAGGTCTGGGGTTTCTCGGAGGCATTAGACCTCCCTTTCAAAGGTCAGGGTTCACCTAGAGCAACCTGGACGTTAAGAGTTGATGGGGGAGTAGAGCGCTTGCCTAGGAAGCGCAAGGCCCTGGGTTCGGTCCCCAGCTCCGAAAAAAAGAAAAAAAAAAGAGAAAAAAAAAAAGAAAAGAAAGAGTTGATGGGGGAGGATGCCAAGGCTTCTGGGAATGGGCTCTGTCTCACAATTCAAGGCATTTTTTTGTTTGTCTCACCTGCAGTCAGATTTGTTGATCTGAGTGGCAGTGTCCCTTTGCAACGGTGGCCAAGGGTGGAAATTAAGCCTCTCTGTGTCTCAGAGGTTGGGTTTCTGCCAAGCACTCGTCTACTGCTGGTTTGCTACCTTAACCCTTGGCAGCAGCCTGGGGCTTTGCTGCAGCCAGCAGCCAGCCAACACAGTGAAAGTGATCTTCCGAACTGAGCTCCGGCTGCCTACGGGTCTCTGCAGGCATGTCCTGCCCCGGCCTGTTTGCAGAGGCCGTCAGAGCCAGGCCCAACAGGCCGGCTGACAGAGAAGTGAGCCAAGTCTCTTGGCCACTTTCCAAGTCCCAGAGAGGAACTGCACCTAATCCAGCATCCTCTTCCTTTCTCTTCAGGTGCAGGTGGTTAAAACTCACCTGTCAGGCCTCCACTGAGTCGGGAAGCTACTTTAAGGGTGATTGAGCTGTGAGAGCAGAAAAGGGGGCACTCAGCCGTCTTCCACTCACTTTCTTCAGCTGTAGGATGTTGGTCACAAAGGCCCTCGGCAGCTGCTGCCCCCTCAGTCTCGAACTTGCTAGTCCCTAGAACCATGAACAGAGACATATTCAGTTCAGTATCAAGTACTCAGTTTGGTATTCTATGACAGTGGCAAAACGAAAGGAAGCCGCCTCCCATGGGTGCACCCTCCCATGACACCTGCCAGAGAGCAGCCACGAAGTACAAGGCTGAAGGTTGGTAGAGATCTCGCAGTGGCCCAGTTCTGGTGCTGAGGAGATATTTAATGTTTGTGGACTCTGTGCAAATGGGGCCCGAGGAAAAGGGAAAACACAATGGGGGTCACGCCGCATGGGAATGCGGTTTTAAAACACGATTCAAAGAAAACTGTTGCTAGGGGCCGGAGAGGGGGCTCAGCAGTTAGGAGCACTGGGGGCACTTCTTGAGGACCGGGGTTCATTTCCCAGCACCCACAGGACTGCTTACAACTGTCTATAACTCCAGTTCCAGGAGATCAAACACCCTTCCAAATACATAACGTAGGCAAAACACGAATGCACATAAAATGAAAATAGATAGATAAATAAATAAATAAAGAAGAACAGCCAGGTGGTGGCGGCACACGCCTTTAATCCCAGCACTCAGGAGGCAGAGGCAGGGGGATCTCTGTGAGTTTCAGGACAACCAGAGAGAGACCCTGTCTCAAAAGAGAGAGAGAGAGAGAGAGAGAGAGAGAGAGAGAGAGAGAGAGAGAGAGAGGAGAAAGAGGGAGAGGAGGAGGAAAAAGAGGAAAGAAGGGAAAGGAGGAGGAGGAAGAAGAGGAAAGAAGGGAGAGGAGGAGGAGGAAGAAGAGGAAAGAAGGGAGAGGAGGAGGAGGAAGAAGAGGAAAGAAGGGAGAGGAGGAGGAGGAAGAAGAAGAAAGAAGGGAGAGGAGGAAGAGGAAGAAGAGGAAAGAAAGGAGAGGAGGAGGAAGAAGAAGAAGGAAGAAGGGGGAGGAGGAGGAAGAAGAAGAGGAAAGAAGGGGGAGGAGGAGGAAGAAGAGGAAAGAAGGGAGAGGAGGAGGAGGAAGAAGAGGAAAGAAGGGAGAGGAGGAGGAGGAAGAAGAGGAAAGAAGGGAGAGGAGGAGGAGGAAGAAGAGGAAAGAAGGGAGAGGAGGAGGAGGAAGAAGAGGAAAGAAGAGGAGGAGGAGGAAGAAGAGGAAAGAAGGGGGAGGAGGAGGAGGAAGAAGAGGAAAGAAGGGAGAGGAGGAGGAGGAGGAAGAGAGGAAGAAGGGAGAGGAGGAGGAGGGGGAAGAAGGGAGAGGAGGAGGAGGAGGAAGAAGAGGAAATAAGAGAGAGAGGAGGAGGGGAAGAAGGGAAAGAAGAGAGGAGGAAGAGGAAGAAGAAGAAAGAAGGGAGAGGAGGAGGAGGAAGAAGAGGAAAGGAGGGGAGGAGGAGGAGGAAGAGAGGAGAGGAGGAGGAGGAAGAGGAGGAAGAAGGGAGAGGAGGAGGAGGAAGAAGAGGAAAGAAGGGAGAGGAGGAGGAGGAAGAAGAGGAAAGAAGGGAGAGGAGAAGGAGGAAGAGGAAAGAAGGGAGAGGAGAAGGAAGAAGAGGAAATAAGAGAGAGGAGGAAGAAGAAGAGAAAGAGGAGGAAGAGGAGGGGAACTAGTTCTATGAAACCATAGCTTTCACTGATACTCACTAAAGTGCACCAGTCTATCACGTCGAGCTGTCTTTATGTCAGAACTAAATGTGTGAGGCTGCCTGGACTGAGTACTTATCTTAGGTCCCTTTGAACTGGTTTTGAAAGTTTCAGAGCTGAACTTCCTAGATGTCTTGTCCTAGACCTATGGATACACAATGAAACGCAAGGGGGAAAAAAATCTTTTAACCTCCATTTATATCCACTTAATCTGAAAGAAGTAAGAAATTGAGCTGTAATAGTAGTGGTGGGACTAGCACCAGCTATGACTAATATTTACTGTGCAACGCCGCAAGTCTGCACATATGCGGCACGAGCGGGTATAAACGTGATACACACGCACGCAGGGCCAACGCTTTGATCATATGACCAAGAGTGCCTGGTGGGACTTCTGCTTCTGGCCAGGATGGGGCAACAGACCCGATCCGTCTTCCTTCCCACAATAACCTCACTAGGAGAGCAGACAGAACACACAAAACGCTTGTTTTCACAACAGTAGACCTCGGGCAGGACAGAGCAGTGCTCCCCGAGAACCAGGAAACGAATGAGGGGCCTCGTGCTTGCCCTCACCTGTTAGACCGTGCTCCAGTTGCTTAATAGGTGGGATCTGTTTGTTTTTAACGTTTGGCAGCCTCTTTCTAACGAGTCTGTAACGTCTTTGAGAACAGAGGCTGCCTGTCCCGGACAGCACGCCCCTAGTCCATGATGCAGTCGTCACACATTGCTTGCTGAACAGACATCCACGGGGTAAAAACCCGAGGCTCTCCTGCGGTGCGGTGTGGTAAGATCGGAGCTAAGAAGCTGGGCGTATCAGAGATTATGCAGTCCGCTGCATAGACCGGGTAGCCCTCATTTCACAGAGGGAGCCACAGGTCCGACCGAGCAGTACGTTGGCTTGTCAAGACCATGTGGCTCCTCGGTGGTAAGAATTAGTAGACATTTTCTTCTCTGTAAACCAGTACTGAAGAAGTTAGCAAGGCAGGGAGCCTCAAGCTGCACCGTGCCTTTCTTTAGGACGCACTCTCCACAGATCAAGGGTGTGGGGGAGCACCAGAAGTTGGAGGCGGCGTGTTCAGGAGCAGGGCGGTCCTGAGAGTTACTGCAGACAGGACACTGTTTTCGTTTAGACCTGGAATGTCTCCGAAGACATGAGTTGGACGATTGGTTGTGGTATCAGGCGATAGTGTCTGGGGTGGGCATCTGAAGAGTGGGGCCTGATGCTTTGGATAACTGGGAGCATGTGTTTGAAGGAGATGGTAGGATTGGACTGCTTCTGCCTTCATACTTCCCTACCGTGAGTGAGCGAACGGCTTTGTCTGCCATGCATTCTCTGCCGTGATGCGCTTTCCTACCACAAAAGCAACGGGGCCGGCACGTTATAGACTGAAACTTGAAATCTTTGAGCCAAAACAAACGCCACCCCCCACCCCCTCTCTCTCTGTAAGTTCATTACTTCAGGCATAGATTACAGGTTGGGAAGCTAATGGTCACTGCTCCTCCTTTGAAGGAGAAGTTGGGCTTTAGAACAAGGCTAAGCCTTTTCTAGGAACTTTAGAAGAACCAAAAACACACCGAGTGATCAAAGCCTTAAAAGCCTGTCCTTGGCCAGTCACGGCGCTCAGCGCAGCCCTACAGGTTATATGGTTATTCTGCGAGCCGGGAACGGTGGGATATTACAGAGATGTTCATGTGGCAATGCATCGCTTGGCTGGGCTATCTCTGGAAGTCTACATAGAGAAGTAGTGCCCCAGGCAGGGCCAGCTCCCTTGTCAGAGACAGAGCACCCTCAGACCATAAGATGTATTCTGGTACAGAAAGATCTGCCTATTCTGTATCGAAAGCCACCAATAGTGTGCTCCCGTGAGGCTAAGCAAAATCTGTCGATCAGATTTGACTACTCTCTGAGACCTGGTTCACATTCTGGTCTTCTCAGCACGATTAGTCCTCAAGGGGTTTATCCCAGTGTATTCTGGGAGCCGGGAGTGGTCATCAAACCTTTCTCCTTGGGTTTATCCTGCATTCAAACCATTGCCAGCTCCCCCAAGTCCTTGAAAGGCAGCCTGGTTCTTTCTAAGCACTTTGCCAAGGACCTAAAACTTCTAAGACATGTCTTGATGTTCTGAGATACTGTCGTGTGAAGGGAGCAGATTAAAGTCATGGTGACCACCCAGCCAAAGTGTGGGGGACCTGGGGATGAAGTTTCACACTTGACTGTTGTTTCACACTTTGGAATTTTTTTAATATTCCAGCGACACTTGGACTTTGCCTCACAAACGAATCCAAAAAGTCTAGAAGCAAATGATAATTTAAATGTGGCCGTAGACGATTCCTGATCCTTGAAACCCCACACAGTTCCTCTAGAAAAAAATCTAGCAAGATACCCTACATCTTAAAGGATCTTCTAAGCAAGAATTGCTCTTCGAGTCCTACTCACCTGGGGTTGGAGCTCCTCAGGCTCAGAGCCCGGCTTGGGAAGGAGTCTTTGGACAAAACTGTCATCCAGGATTGGACCCAGTAGGCTGTGCTCAGTTGGGCTTTGCTCCCAGGGCCAGCAGTGACTCACAGAGCAGAAGTCACAGTGCAGGCAAAAATCGGGTTACTGGAAGCAAAGTAGGCTTTCTACCAGGGAATAGACTGAGCTGTCCAGAGCTGTCGTTAGTCTCCAGTTTATAGCCCAGGAAAAGGTAGCACTGAATCACCGTCTTGCTCATTTTGTTGTTTTGTTTTGGTTTTGGTTTTGGTTTTAATTTGAGGTACTCAGGACTGAGCACTAGATATGACCTAAGGTACTGAAAAACAGATAAACAAATAAACCAGTTATTAATAGTAAAGGAGATTGGCCTGCGTATCTTATTCTCTCGGGTGCCAGCAGTCACAGGGCCGGTCAGAAGTACACTGGGTTCAAGATGTAAACGTGATGTCCCCGGGGTCAACATCGAGCTCTGTGCTGGGCTCTGCTCTGGGGGCAAATAAACCCTGCTTCCTCCATGCGGCTCCTTGTGGGCTGCCCCTCTTGTGGGTCTTAGCCTAAACCCGTCTGCTCAACAGCCAAAACCCTTGCCTGCTTCAGTATTCCTGCACAGCCCTGTCGACCTCCCTGGAGGGCCTATGTACGCCTCCCATCAGACTGAACGCACCCTAGCATGGTCACTATGGGTCAAAAGCACAGCCCAGCAGGGGCTTATAGTACCTTTCTTTCCTGGAGTATCTGCTGCCCACACTCATCTCTGGTTCCTTTACATTGTCCAGCTTCTCCCCCCCCTCCAAACCTTTATCATCTCCCTACCTCCCCTTACTGGCAACTCTCCTTCAGGAATTCTAGGCCCCTCCCAAGTTTTCAAGAATCCCCAAGGTTTCCCTAGTCTTGCACGAGCTGGAAAACGCAGTAGCCTTTTCACTATTCCTGTACAGGACTGGTTTGTCCACTCCTGTGATGGAGCAGGCAGAATTCAAGGGACTTCACTGCATCTGTGATGGGCTTCATTCCTGTGACTGGGTTGTATTTTATAGCACAGCTGGCTGCCTATAAGAGAGAGAGACTGAGCTGGGTGGTGGTAACTCACACCTTTAATCCTAGCACTCAGGGAGGCAGAAGCAGATGGGTCTCTGTGAGTTCAAGGGCCTACTGGTCTACTAAGCTAGTTCTAGGACATCCAAGGCTACACAAAGAAACCCTTTCTCAAAAAAGCCAAACATGTTTAAAAAGAAAGAAAAAAAATAAAAGAAAGGAAGGAAGAAAAAGAAAGGCAGGCAGGAAGGAAGGAAGGAAGGAAGGAAGGAAGGAAGGAAGGAAGGAAGGAAGGAGAGAGACTGTTCTGATGGGCCTCACCTAACTATACTGAGGACCTTACCCCGGATGACAGGAAGCCAGAATCTATGAACAAGAACTTAAAGGGTGTTTCCTCCCAAATCCCTCCAGACGAATTCTCTGACCGTCTTATGGAAGAGAGGAGAGGACCAAGCCATACTAATTCAGACTTTGAACTTCACAGGACAGAGAACGAATACAACGTGTTTTTCTTAAGCCGCTCGGTTACTGGTGACGAGTCGTGCAGCTGTAACCGCTACATAGTCAACCGTTTTGTAGTTATGAACTGTTTTCTTTCAGGCAGAGTCTTACCATACAACCCAGGTTGACTTCCATTTGTAATCACCGTGACTTTCTGAAGGCTGAAGTTACAGGCGTGTGTCACCACACCCAGTTGATTTTTAAAATGTCTTTCCTGATCCCTGAGTCTTAGCTCGAGGAAGTCTGGCTGAGGCCGAGTTGAACTGGGCTGTCCTGAGTTTGCTATTTTCTGCTTTCTCCTTCCTCAGAGGTTCCTCGCTTGCAGTAAGAGCAATGCCCAAAAGGCCTCATGCAGAGGGCAAGGCAGCGGGGAGAGGTTGAACAAAATGTTGGTCAAGATGAAGAGAAAGGAAATCACCTCAATGTGGTGGAACCAGATCCTTCAGGGGTGGCCCTCGTGCTCCTTGGAGGGTGACTGAGGCTTGCTTCAGGGCAAAAGCCAGGGGAAAAAAATACCCTGAGAGGACAGAGGAACCATGCTGCTGAGTTAGGCAGGGTGTCAGCCATTTGACAACATCGGGATAGCATAGGCTAGGATGATGATACATTCTGGGTCCCCATTGTGAGGGCTCTTGAAGGAGAGGTGGGCGTGAAGTCCAGAGTGGTTTGGTTAGGAATGAGGATCCATGAAAGGCCTGGGGGCTGAGAGATGCAATCAAGAAAACTGAACACGTGAGGTAGATTGAAGAGAAGGCAACAGGAGACAGAAGATAGAGTGAGAGCAGTCAGATTAGCTTTGGCAATGGGGTGGGGGGTAGGGGTGAGGGTGGGGATGTGGGTGGGAGATTACAGTCATGGTGTACATAGAGTTTTGAACGACAACATGAATAGGGCTCCCAGCATCCCTCCATCCCTCAGTATGGCCTTCCTCTGTTCACCTCAGTTCTGTTATCCCCCACCAAGGGCCCAAGAGACAAAAGTCACTGCCTTTGGGGAGCTGAGAATGACTAATGCCAGGTAGTAACTGTCAAGTCTTTTGTCGTTGATGATGTTTGAGACAGGGTTTCTCTGTGTATCTCTGGCTGTCCTGGAACTCTCTGTAGACCAGGCTGACCTAGAACTCAGAGATCCTCCTGCCTCTGCCTGACCTAGAACTCAGAGATCCTCCTGCCTCTGCCTCCCGAGTGCTGGGACTAAAGGTGTGAGCTCTCACACCCGCTACAGTTCTAAGTAAAGACTAAAGAATGACCCACCCTTTAATGGGAGAGGAACTACAGTCTGCTGCAGCCACAGGGCCTTCGGCAGAGAGGAGCATAGGGTGTTGTTTCCTTGGTTTTTGTTTTGTTTTGTTTTCATTTGAAGTGCTTTGACTGGATCAAACACTGGGTTTGACTAAAGAAATAAATAAAACACATAATACACACATTCATAAATACTAATAATAAAAAGCGAAAGTCTATGTATTTTAATTATTCTCTCATTTATCGGTAAGACTTCTGCTCATCCTGTGTACACACACACACACACACACACACACACACACACACACACACACACACACACACACTCAGCTAAAGCCTCTTGTCCCAGTTCAGAAAGCTTTTCCAGACGACGGACGGACAGAGAAGAAGTTGTTCAGCCCACGTTCCTTAGTCGGGTTGTTCTTGTAGCCACTGTGGTTGCCACAGAACAGTGCTTTGGGCTCTGTAGAGACTGACTCTCGCCGCCTCCCTTCCTGACTGACTGTCTGAGCTTTGGCTGGTACTTCCGAGTCATGACTTCACAGGGTAAAAGACATACAATGTCGCCTTTGTTCACTGGCAGACCAGTCAAGGACAGACTCAGGCCTGCAGAACTGTGCTCTTCCTCCCGCTCGGCTCTGGGTAAGCACGCGTCTTCCTCCCTCGCTTTAAAGGCAGACAAATTGTTTTTATCATTTGCCAGCACAGCTGAGGATGATTATTAATTAATCAAAAACACTGACTTTTAACTTCCCACGCTCTCCAGAGATGCTCCAGTGACAGCCTGCATCTGGACTTCAGAGCTCAAGTTTAGATAGAAGTGGGCACCGTGCAGGGAAGACTCTGTTTCTTTCTGGTTTTATTCTTCTTAAAACACAAGTCTAGCTTAATCCCATTTAGGCAGTAAACTTGATTTTAAGGTGGTCTCGTGTGGTGGGGGTTTCCTCTCTGTCCCTTTACACGGCTTCCTTTGAAATCAGAAATGCTGTGTCAGGGTTTCTCGCAAAGGAGAAGTGAGTCGGGAACACATGTTCTGCTCGTCAAAAGCTTGAACCGAAGGGCACACACCAGCAGCGTCCCGTGCGAGCGTAAAGTACCAGCACGCTCTCTCCTCTGCTTGCCACCAGACTCTCAAAGTCTCAGGCACGACTACCTACAGATCTCCAGGAGCGATCGTGAGATGCTTCACTTGAAAGAATCGTGGCAAGGGACGGTCTGAGGTTTGAGCCAGAGAGCCCATGCTCACTTCAAATTACACCTCAAAGCCGAATGGTTGCTCTCTTAAAACAGAGTCATGTTGCTGGTTTCAGCACTCGGGAGAGGCTACAATGAGAAAAAAAAAAAAAAATCCCACATCTTTGGGAGCCGCACAGATTGGCAGAGGATTTAAAAAAATAAAAAATAAAAGAAGAAAGGAAGAAAGAAAAGAGAGCACGCTTCCGTCTGTGAAGGCCCATCTGCGTGCTCTGCAGATATATACACATACATATATAATTCATTAGCATTTTTCCCGGAGGCCTGTACGTGTAGGGGGAACAAAAGGAGGTTAAAACAGAACCAAAAAGGAAAAACAAAAAGACCTCCCTTCCCCTGGTCACGGGCGGGCGCTTTGGTTCCTGTGGAAGCTCTGGTCAGAGATGTTCTTGGTGTTATGAGGGTAGAAGGGCTGGGCTGTGGCAGCTGCAACAGGCCAGGTTCTCAGCACCTGTCCTCAGTAGGCCTATCGTAGAAGCAAACAAATAAAAATCAGAAACACTGGGAGGAAGGGCAAAAGAAAGGAAGCCGGTGACCCTCAAAGTCTATCTTTGGGAACCGGGCATGAGTCAGATCTGTCCAATCTTTAGAAATTGTGGCCCAACACTGACATTTCCAACCAAACGAAACAGAAGAGCTCATTAACATCTTAAATAAGTTCACAGTTTTGTGTCAGGTGCTGTTCTCAGAGCTATCCTTGGCTGCAGGCTGCCCCCCCCCCCAGGCCGCGCATACACTTGGGAGGGCTAGAGGTATGCATAATTAAGCAGTCCTGGTCAAGGTGTGGTCCCACCCATCAATGACCCATCACGGTCTTGGCTGCCTCTCTCCTGCAAGGTGGTCTGACAAGTTGTCAGAACTGTGTGAAATCTCTCCCTGGGGGGCAAGTTCCTCCCCCAGGGCTGGCACCTGCCTTCAGCCTTCCCCTTCCCCTTCCCCACTGTGGGATTCCAGTAGACATTTTAATCCTTGGAGGGTCTATTGTTTAACTGTCTTTAACAAGAATCAAGCGTCTAGACTTGGCTGCTAGTCATGGAGGGAGTGCTCTGAAGAGTTTGATGACACCAAGAGAGCCGGATACCCGCCTTCCTCTTGCTCACAACCAGCAAGCTAAACTCTTGTGACGGGGAAATTGACCATTAAAATAGTTTAGAGCCAGTCGCTACGAGGGGGAGAAAACCTAACGAACTCTTGGGGAATAACTAGTGTCTGAGCTTCCGAAGAATAGGAAACCTATTTGAGGTGTATAAAATGGCACCCGCAGAAGCGAACGTCAACTGCATTCATTCAGCTTAGAATGGACCTCTCTCAAAAATCACAACGCTGTGTGAACAAAAGCAAGTCATGGGGAAAACACATGCCCGACGATTTTATTTATACAAGCTTTCAAAAACCTGCCAGCGTGAGAAATACACTCAGGAACGTGTATGTTATAACACGACTGTCAAAGGATAGGCCAAAGATGGAGATCAGTCGTGCGATGGTGGCATGGCCAGACGCTGACTTTTCAGAGGGCTCGCACACTGTCTTGGTTTCTTAAGCTTGACAATGACTTCGACATCCATGTTGTTGTTATTTAGTCTCTACACACTTTACTTGTTCGTAAACCAGCACTCTGGGCCAGCACTCTGCCTCATGAGAGCATCTCCTTGGACTCGGGTGCTGGCTGCCGGAGGGGTGCTTATGTGCTTGGGTGGCACTGAACAGTTCTGCTACTTGTCCGTGGTTTTCTGTTTTCTCTCTGTGATAACCACCCAACAAGGAAAATATTTGGTCCACTTTGTCCGAACCTGAGTTAGAGAGGGCCTGAGGCCCAGTGTTCTCTATGTCCTTTGGCCTGAAATCGAGAAGCAGAAGGTATTTGTCTCTGCCCCCAGCTCAACCATCCCAAACCGTAGAGACCCGGTTGGTTGGTGTTTCCATCAAAGCACAATTGTTGTGGTTATTTGGGGTTTGTTGTTGTTCAGTTCTGTTTGCTGGCACTAATCGTTTGCTCTGAGGAGAAGGGTGTGATTTACTATTCATTTATCCATTCATTTTTGTGGTGCCGGGAGTTGAGGGCCAAGACATCTTAAGCACGTGTTTACCGCTGAGGTATAATCCTACCCACCTTTTAGTTATTTATTTTGAGACAGGGCCTCAGTTACTCAGGCGAATCTTGGCTCCACTCCACAGCCCATGGAGGCTTTGAACTTGTGAGGCTCCTTCCTCAGTTGGGAGGTCAGGCCTGCTCCACCCGGCCTGGCCTGGCGGCTTCCTCTGAGTCGGCATCCATCCCTAGATCCACTGAATGGATGGGAGGCAAACAGATAGGGAGGGTGCTGTAGCAATGTGCAGTGGGGGCTGGACTAAGCCAGAAAGACATCTCTGTGGGTACCAAGGGCACGAAGGCAGCTGGGGTCACAACTACAGCAAGGGCCCTGGGGGGACACCGCCTCTGTGACACCCTCCCATGGTAAAACTAATTGAAAGACTAGTTTTAATATGTCTTTCGTCAAGAATTTTGATGAATTCTCTTTAGCCAACATTTATTAAATTAACATGTTAATGTAACATTAATATTGTTATATATTAAAATTATATATTAATAATATAGGTTATATTTTATACATATATTGTAAATTAAAAATATATAACTAAAACAATATTCATATTTAAATTCTCTCTTTAGCTAAAATTTAATTGACTCTTATGGACCCTATTTTATGTTTTAGAATTTAAAACAATCCATAGACCCCCTTCTAAATACTGTGGGTCCAAACACTGTGCCTGTATGTGCTGTTGGGTATATTGTTATAAGGCTTTCTGCTTTGCCTGCAAGAGACTAGGCTCGAGCTCGCGCTCTCTCTCTCTCTCTCTCTCTCTCTCTCTCTCTCTCTCTCTCTCTCTCCCTCTTCCTCCCCCTCTCCCTTCCTTTCTTCTTCTCTCTCCCCTTCTTCCCCCTCCCTCCCCTCTTTCACTCCCCGTCCCCTTTTTCCCTTTCCCTCCCCTGTCTCCATCCCCTCCCCCTCCCCCTCCTCACCCCCACCACTGTTCATTCTCTTGTGGTAGGAAAGGACTCGACTCTGACACGGCTTTGAGCCACCTCCCACTTCTCACGCCTGTAGGTCTCTTGCCAGGACGTCCTTGACATCTTGTGGGATGAACAACTCCTGTCGTTTGTAGTCACTCTAATTGTAAAAGCTGGTTCTTAGCATGGAGTCATGAACTTGGTCTACAGCAAAGCTCCAGCAAAGGCTGCAAATTTCTACTGAATTGGAACAGCACGGAGCAGGTTTGAAGGCCTCTCCTATTGGTGCTTTGTTCCATACTGAACACCTCAAGACCTTGTGATCACCTTCACATAATATACCCTTTAACCTGCCAATGTTTTCCTGGAGATGTTCTGTAGAGACCACTCACTACCATCATCACCACCACCATCACCACCACCACCTCCACCATTATCACCGACATCATCACCACCACCACCACCATCACCATCACCATCACCACCACCACCATCACCATCACCATCATCATTTTATATTTTTAAGGCAAGGTCTCATGTAATCCAGACTGGCTTTGAATTTGCTGTAGCAAATGATGACCTGGAATTCCTTCCTGATCATCCTGTCTCTAAGTCTCAAGCACTGGGATTACAGTGAGTGCCACTACTAAGGCAGACCGCAGTTCTCATCTCTGGTCCAGTGCTGTCTCCTTTATCCCCAGCACAGACAGCGTGCGTGACTGACCGAGCTGCTTCCTGGAGATCATGTTGAGGTCTTTATTCTGTCTTCTAGGGCAGAGGTCTTCCTTCCCTTGCTTGGCCACCTTTCAATGTGACAGCCATGTTTATACAGACTTCATCCCAGAGGGGCAAGACAAAAATTTCATTTTCAAGATTGCCGACGGATATATATTTTTTCTATTATAAAAGTTGAATCCGGATCCTGAAGTGATTAGATTTCTGTTTCGGATTTCTGAATTCTTGTAAAGAAATGAATTAGGCATGACTGATAATTCATCCTTTCATTCTAAAGGAACTCCTTTAATGTAGGTTTATTTTCCTCCCTCGATCTCTACCTTCCTCCTCCTCCATCCCTTTCTCTCTTCTTTCTTCTTCCCTTTTTTCCTCCTTCTTGACATTGTGTTCTAGGCCAGATTTCTGAGTCAACCATTCAGGAATGATGGTCTGTCCTGGCCACATGGTCAGCTGGTGCTCTGGCGTAGTCAACAAGGCCAGCAGCCTCTGAGGGAGGTAACATCTACTTGGAATTTCCTTCTGCTCTGCATCCCCCTGATGCTGTGCTGTAGCCTTCAAGAGAAACTCCCAAACCTCTGCCTGATTCACTGTGCTTTATGGTGCCTTGGAAACAGCAATGTCTAGACGGAGCGGGGAGCGGGGGTGAGGGTGGGTGGGGAGGGGGACACTAAGCAGGAGGGGCTGGAATGAGGACAGTAGAACAAGCAGGATGATTTGGGACAACAGAGACTTCCTCCTGGGGAGTCCCTGGAAGTCAAGAGGAGAAGGGAGAGCAGTGGATGTTATCTCATGGTTACTGTGGTTACAGGATGGCCTTTGAGGAGTCCCCAAGGCATCACTAAACGTGAGCAAGCTGAGCTCAGGGCGGACTTCCTTCAGGTGCATTAGTTTATCGCCTGTTGTTTCGGGTGACGTCCTAACTGGTTCTCAGCCTGCCCAACATCACTTCTAGCTACACCGTTCTCACCCTGCTCGCTGGCCCATCTCTTTGTTCTCTGTGGACCTGAGGACTTCATTTTTAATTCAGAGAGTCCTCCGTACTCCTCATGAGCTTCCTGCTGGAGTAGATGTGCAGGGGAAGGTGGTCGGCAAGTGTGATATTCAAGTCAAACTGAATCAGGGTCTGCGTTTTCTCATTTGTCTTTGACAAAGAGGTCCCACCAGCTCAGCCCCCCTTCCTGTCTGTCTGGGGCTTATGAGCTCCTCAATGTCATCAACAGAAACACTGTGAAGAATTTGAAACATGCAGGCTAGTGGGGGGAGCCACATTTTCATCTCCATCCCCAAAGGTGAAGTTAGTGATAACGTTCAGAGCCAAAACAAAGGCTTAGATGTGGGATGGGAAGAGTGTTTGGAAGAATCTTCTACAGTGTGGATGATAAAATGGTGACTTTTATATTTCCACGTAAGGGGTGGATACTCATTGCTGTCACCGGCCTTGCATCCTTTCTCTCTTCTGCAAATAGCACCACAGTTTGGGAAACTTCCATAATCTGTCAGGGCCATACCCATGCCCTGCTTGCACAAATAAGCCCATACCCCTTCCTAGACAAGAAGCACGACAAACTCTCCTATTGAAGTGGTCTCAGGGGGTGTGCGGTCCAGGGGCAAGCACAGTTGCTTGTAGAACTTCATAACTAGACCTCTTTGTAAGGAAGGCTCCACACCTGCCTGGAGGCAGGGAAGGGTGAGCCACTAGAGAAAGTCTGGGTGAACTTAAGGAGCCACCATCCACTCCCTTCCCAGGATCCCTGGCTGAGGACAAGGTCAGGCCGTGAGGTGGAGAGACTCAGATGCCATAGGCATGTTGATGTGCTTGCTGGCAAGTACATGATGACACCTAAAACTACCTTGACATTTCTGTCTAAACCATTCTTAATAGTTTTCTCTCTGACAGCCAGGAGAGGCTTGGATGATGCTATCCTTTTTAATTTTTAGTCTATCTATCTATCTATCTATCTATCTATCTATCTATTATCTATCCATCCATCCATCTACCTATCTATCCATCCATCCATCTATTTTCTTTCTTTCTTTCTTTCTTTCTTTCTTTCTTTCTTTCTTTCTTTCTTTCTTTCTATCTATCTACCTATCTATCTATCTACCTATCTATCTATCTATCTATCTATCTATCTATCTATCTATCTATCTATCTTTCTATCTATCATCTATCTATTTTCTATTTATCTATCTATCTATCCTCTATCTATCTTCTATCTATCATCTATCTATTATCTATCTATCTATCTATCTATTATCTATTTAGCTCTCTATATATCTACCTATTATCTGTCAATCTATTATCTATCTATTATATCTATCTATCTATCTATCTATCTTCTATCTATCTATCTTCTATCTATCATCTATCTATTATCTATTTAGCTCTCTACCTATCTACCTATTACCTGTCAATCTATTATCTATCTATTATATCTATCTATCTTTCTATCTATCATCTATTTTCTATCTATCTATCTATCTATCTATCATCTATCTATTATCTATTTAGCTCTCTACCTATCTATCTACCTATTATCTGTCAATCTATTCTCTATTCTCTCTATCTATCTATCTATCTATTTATCTATCATCTCTCTACCTATCTATTATCTACCTATTATTTATCTATTATCTTTCTATCTCTCTATTATCTATCTTTCTTTCCCTATCTATCTATCTATCTATCTATCTATCTATCTATCTATCTATCTATCTATCTATCTATTATCTATCTTTGAGAGAAGGCCTCACTGTGTAGCCTTGGCTTGGAACCCACTGCGTAGGTCAGAATAGCCTCAATGTTGAGCTCATCCCTTTAAAACATGGATACCAAGGGTTCTCTTCTTGAGGAGTAGGGACTGGCATCGTAATCTCATTTTCTCTGTTCAGTGCTGAAATCGATTATCTCTGAGATTAGGGTAGAACAATTCAAGAGAGGCAGACTTGGAGTCTTAAGTGAAGGAAATTTGACAGTGTTCCAGCAACTGTCAGGTAAGGGGGGAAATCAGGCAGAATCCGGAGGAACACGGTTTTATCTTAGCATAGAGCAAACGTAGGCAATCACTTAACCCTATCAACCCCTCCACCAAACTCCAGAAAGTAAGGCATCAAAGAGAGGCCAGTTACATTCACATTGGAATTCAAACTACCACCGCCTCCCCTTAATGTGAGAGGGTGAGGCTGGTGTAGTGGAGGATGCCATGACCCCAGGACTTGGCAGGGGCAGGTCAATATCTTGGTTCGAGGCCAGCCTTATCTGAGTGAGTTCCAGCACCGTCAGAGCTATATACAGTGAGACACAATCTCAGGAAACACACACACACACACCACACACACACACACACACACACACACACCCAACCTCAAACAGAAAAAGAAATAAGGAAGTAGAGAGCATGCTGGGAGCCCATGGCTTGTGCCGGGCGAAAGGCTGCACAGTGGAGGTCGGACACGGGCTGGGTACCGAGTAGAGCATCGATGCCATGCTTGAGCTATCATTTTAATCTTGTCTGATGTGCGTGTATATAACCTTGTTGTCTTTGATACCTGACAACTGAAGCCTCAGACCAGGAGATGAAGGAGTCTACCTACTGTGCAAGTTCAGGTGTGACAGCAAGTCCATGTGTGGCCTTCAAAAGGCCTCTTCACCTCTTGGCCTCAGTTTCCCTGTCTGAAGACTAAGGCTCATAATCCACGTTCAGGTGCCTCGTTGGGCCGCTGTGGTACATTAATTACCGTTTATAGTGCAAGTGGAAGTAAGGATGTGTTAATTATTATTATCGTTCCTAACTCTTCCAGCCAAATTCCAGCCAGCTTCACCTTACTTTTAGTTCCTGAGATCTGACAAGAAGACAGCTCCAGGCCACGGGGAGGGCGGCCAATTGAAGAAAGGCAAATGGCAGGTGATTGGCCTCCCCTGGCTGAAAGGCTCAGCCAGCCAAAGCTTGGGGCTCTAAAGTTCTGGGGCAGCCCAAGGACCCTCTGGCTGTGCTAGGACCTCATTGTGACTGAAGCTGCAGCACACTTCTGTCCTTTGCCTCTCCGCCTACCTGTCATTTAATTTACTAAAATGTCTGGGGATCAATACGAGGAGCTCACCCTGTCATTAGACAAGCCCTAAATTGCAAGTTCCAGCGGAGGAACTCACAGACAGGTTACGCTCGCTTGTGAAGAAACCTGGTCACTCTGGAGGCTCACGGCTTGGCTTTCTGTTCTCTAAGTATGACAGTTATCAGATTGCATGTTACCCAGGCAGTGACAGCCCTGTTGGCATTCTGTCTAAGCTCCACCCCCCACCCCCCCCACAGCTACCTGGCAACAGCCAGGTATGCTCTGCCCCACAGTTGCCTGGCAACAGCCAGCTGTGCCTGACTATAAAAGGGGCTGCTTGCCCCCTCTTCTTCCTCTTGCTTTTCCTCTCTCTTCTCTTCTCTGCCCTCTTGCCCTCTTCCCCTTTGTCCTTCTCTCCCCATCCCCCTCCCCTTTCCCCCCCACATGCTCATTGCCAGCCTTTCCTCTCTTCTTCTGTTCTTCTTCTCTCACTAAACCTCTCCACATGGAACCGTGCTGGCTTGGCGTGTCCTGTCTGGATGCGGGTGGAGATTTAAACCCCAACAAGCCCAGTTTCATCCAATGCACTTGTGAGTTCCCTCCATCCCTAGAGATTGAATTTAGAGCTTTTGTGCACAGCAGGCAGGCATTTCACCTCTCAGGTCTACAACCTATTTCCTGTGGGACTTCATAGATTAGAGGTGATGTGCTCAATTTTAGGGAACTGTCCTCAGTTCCCCATGAAGCACCACCCCTACTCTCTCATAGTTGAAAGCCTCTTGTCCCAGGGCAGATCACGACCCAGTTAACGTGTTTGGAGCCCTCTCTGTGCCCATGCGTGCACCTCTTGGCATTGCCCTGTGACTGTCTTGTTCAATGCGGCCTTTCCTCTGGCCCCTGGCCTTCCCTTTCTCTACTGGCTTCGCCATTTGTCTGCTCAGCACTGTAGGCAGAGTGCTGGCGGTGGGCGCTAGTTAAGTAATTAATGATTGGAAAACACAAAGAACTAGATAAATGCCGAGTATTATTATTAATGAGGAGGAGGGAGGCCGGTTAGTCATCCTCTGCCCTGAGCTCAGCTCCTTGCCCTGACTGTGGCCACCGCTCATTCGTGAACTAGGATGAGAACTCTCCTCCTCCTCCTCACGGGGGCTGTTTCACACTGAGTCAGTGACCAAGGTGAAGGGCAGGGGCCAGGAAGCCTCCTCTCCTCATCTCCCACCTGCTCTCGCAGCACTGCCGGCTTTGTGGCTGTCAGGCCAACATTTACCGAAAGCTGGCTCTGAAACTGCCTGTTTCCCATTCACCTGGTTAGTAAGCTCACTGATGTTTACGTGAGCTCTTGATTTGGGTGATTCTGCTGCTGGCTGGCCCATCTGAGGACAGGATGGAGCTTGAGGTGAAGCCCCACTTTCTACTCCGGTTGGCCTCGCTCACACTGGTGGCAATGGTCTTTCACACGCTGTACTGCTTTGCTCTCTTCTAGATCCTTCTACGAATGTTTTTTTCTTTGACGCAGTAACTTGGATAAGGACAGTGGGTGTCATTTTTTTTCTTCCTATTTTACAGGTTGGAAATCTGAAGCTCAGGGACGTTATGGGCCCGTGAAAGGCCCCCAGGGCATTTACGATCTGGTGATAGGGCCAGGGTTTACCTCAGCATTTCAGAACCCAAGCTAAATAGTGTCCTGTGACACTTGTGGTGGCTGCAGCCAACCCCAGAGAGTGTATGAAGACATGTTAAACATCCTGCATGGGTGAGAGCAGAGCAAATATTTTTAGGGGCAACTCTATGCCTCGGGCAGGGGGGTATATGACCCACAGCCTGGGGACACTGCAGGGAATGCAGAAGTGTGCGTTGTCCACTCGGGGCTTGGGATCCCAGAATCTGACACTCCATGGTGCCTTAGGTAGAGACAGGGACACTTTAGAATTTACCCCTCAAGACTCACACCTTCGCAGATGACAAAGCAAAGCCCAGAGAAGCCACCATGCTCACTGACAATGGCAGTCTGCCTTTGTGTTTTGCTCCTTCTCCAAAAATGAAATACTTTTTCAAGGTCTCTTCTAAAACAAAGCCTGGAGGTAATCAGAAAATCCAGTGTTGTGGCTATGTGCTTCTATGTGCAAGCTCACCGACATTTCTGTGGGTTTCTGATTACCGTGGCTAGGCTGCTGGCCCATTGAAGGACAGAATGGAGCCCTACTCTCCTCCAGGGGACTGATCCGCTCAGTCAATGACAACGATTTGGAGACCTACTCTCCTCCAGGGGACTGACCAGCTCAATCAATGACAACGATTTCTTTCACAAACGTTGTGCCTTATTTTTCTCCTAAATGCAAGGCAAGCATGTAATCGTGGCATATCGAATTTCTTTCTCTTTTAATTATCTTCTTGTGGCTAGCATACGAAATAATGATTCCCACCATGGTATTTCCGTACACACGTGTCATGGTTCTTGGCCTTCAGGTTTTGTGTTTCTCTTCCCTGAACACACAAGCCCCTCCTAGATTGAAAGACAGTCTTCAAAGGTTCACATCCTCTCCACTTAATTTAGGTCACAAAGGTGTGGGTGGCGAGCCTAGGGGTTAGCTGAATTAAACGTACACTGGGGGGTGGAAGGAGTAGGGGACAACCACTGTGATGACAAGCCCCTGCCTCAGAATCATTCCAAGAGCTCCTCCATGACCAGGAGATGAAGTGGTTCTCACACCTTTACCACATGCTGTGTACTTCCTTGACCTAGGCTTGTGGCCTACTGTCCCGGCCTGAGATACTGTGAGGTTTCTTGTTTCAAGTAGTAGGTTTATGATGTGACCAGATGTTTATTGCCACTTCAGAATACATCAGAGCTCGGTGTCCGTGTATCTGTAATGTTGCCTAGGCTGGGGTGGAACGCCAAGGCAAAGGCTTGAGCCCAGCTTTTGTTCTATCTCTCTGTCCCTGTGGCCTTTTGGTCTGTCCCTCTGTCCCTCCCCTCCCTGTTGCTTTCTCAGTTCACAGCAAGCAGCCCGTGAGTCACCGCTACAGTTGCCCACTCTGTGGGGACACTGCTCTGCCTCCCGGGAGATGTGAATGAGGAGATGCTTCTGCCTGAGGAACTCTGAGAGTGCCTGTGGGAAGCACCAGAGAAGGGAGGGTGGGCCGACACAGCCAGAGGCTCACGGGTTAAGTAGAAAGGAAGCTGAGAAGCCTGGTTCCAGAGCTGTCAACTTTCTGTGAAAGGCTATTCATGGGAGTGTGAATACCCCAGTTCACATGGCCGGACAATAATGCAGAAATCTAGCCTCTCGGAACTAGAGTTCACTACTTCTAGCCTCCTCCCTAGAGCTCACTACTTCTAGCCTTCTCCGCACAGCCAGTATGGACTGAGAACTTAGTGAGCAGGCACTATTATACCCTCTGGTTTAATTACGACAACACAGGAGCTGTTTATAGCAGAGCCACCCCTACCCAGAGAGGATGAGAGGCTTGCCCGAGGACACACAGCTAGTAGGTGGCGGAGCCAAGATTCAAACAGTGTCTTCCTGGCTCTAAAACCCATGCTCCCATCCCCCTCTGGGTCTGAAAGCCGGATGGAAGTGAAAAAAACTCTTGGATCTCTGGTAAGTCTACTAGGAACGTGAATGTGTTAAGGTGCTTGCCCTCCAGCTACCCGCTCCCCAACCCCCAGCGTTATGCCACCTGACTGGAAATATCTTGCTGGAGACTGCCCTGGAGGATCACCAGAAGGATCAGGGCAGTGCCTACTCACAGCAGTCGTGCAGGGTTGGAGGGGTCAAAGGGGGCCAGAGGGGTCGCTTTCCTTCCCTGCTGCTTGGACAGCCACGCCCTGTTCCCTACCATCCAGATCCACTCAAGGCTGCTTTAGTCAGCCCCACTTTACAAGCCCAAGGAGACAGAGGCCAAGAGAAAGCTTCCCACACACTTTGTGCTCCCTCACCTGGCTTGACCTTAACCCAGTGTCTCCTCCTTGCCACACTGACTGGCAAGCTCTATGGGCCGGGTTGGGTAGTCCAGGTTAGATGTTAAGGACTCGGTCCTGGAAGCTAGTCCTGTTCCGCATCCTTCTGCCCTGTCAGCATGAACACATTCCTCTCCCGGAAGAGTGCTTTTGGTGGAGGGGGCCAAGCAGGGAGGCTGGGAGCTGAGGAGACCTCACTTGCACTCTTCCCTAGAGAAAGTCTTTCATCCAGCTGGCTCAAAGTACCCAGGAGCGATGCTTTACTCCTTGGACACCTCGTAGAGAGGTAAACCTTGGTTCTTTTTTTGTTTGTTTTGTGGCTTAGAACAAGGTAACATAGAGTTATTAAATGGTCCCTTCAGCAGGCACATCTCTCTAATAACTGAGACTGGTTTACTGAAGTGGGAACAGAGACCAGAGGTCGGGGCAGTGGGCAGAAGAAGCCAGGCCCTGCCTACCTTGGCCAACCCACTGCATGCCCTCCTTCCCCAGTAAGTAGTGAGCTTGCCGCTCGCTGGGGTGCCTCAAGGAGATGCTCACAGAACCAGGAAGTGGAGAGGGAGAGAAGAGAAAGAGTACAAAGCGTGAAATAGCCCAGGACGAGGTTAGAGGCTCTCTCTGGCTTCCTGTAAGTGTGATCCTAACCAGCCCCATGCGAGGGAAACCAAATGTCATGTGAAACAGTGAAATTGTCACCCTCAGGAGGGTTGGGCCCCAAGGCGAAAGGTCAGACTGATCCCCTCTCTAGCAAAGTTCCCTTACACTATTTTTAGCAACTCCTAGAATTTGCCAGCTATTTTTAGAGGCTCCTCGAATCTGTCACCTCACCTAGATACGAGAAGAGCCAAAGAATGACGGTTCGTCACTCAGACAGGCAATGCCAAGCGAGCTTCAGCTGATGGACCTCCGAGAATTGTACCCAGGACAGATGCTAATGGTGACTCACACTGGAGCCTCGACAGTCAAAGGACTTGGGTGGAGAAAACAGCAGGTGGTCATTACCTCACCTGCAGGGCACAAGGTCAGCCCGGCGCTTAGCAGGGTGGACCTTGAAGTCTTGAGCCCCACCCCTCCTCCTTTTCCTCGGCTGCAAATGAGAGGAAAGAGCGCATGCTCGCATGCTCACTCCTAGTAACTATGTGTGACCAGCAGCCCTCATTATGTTCTTAAGGTTTATATTTTGAAAGAACTAAGAATGGTCACGAGGAGGCCAATCAGGATGCCGTGCTTAGGGCTGTCAGTCATACCATTCTGCTGAGCTGGCAGAGGAGCCCTGTGAACCCTAATCCTGCGCTATGCGCAGGGGTTCTGTGGGGTTTATTTCTAACATCTCCTGGGCCACTGGTGTAGTGGCCTTGGCTGACACAGACTGTCTCGGGCCCCACTCTCGAGGTTTTCCTGAAGGTCTGCGTTGTGCCCTTACCATGGAGAGCCTGAAGCAGTGACTGGAATATTTCCAGTAAGCCATGTTAGCTAAAATGGCAAGAGGTCGAGCTTCCAGTCCTGTGAAAGATCCTGTTTGTAGGGAATGACATGGAGAGAGAGAGAGAAAGCACACTCTTAGGGCCTACTCGTGTTAGAACAGGCACACACACACACACACACACACATACACACATATATACATACACACATATATACTTATACATACATATACACACATACACACATATATACACATATACACATGCACATACACATACACTATATACATACACATACATACTCAAATGCACACATGTACATACATACATGCATGCACACATACATATACACACACAACAAGCAAACCACACACACATACACTCACAAACATATACATACAAACACACACATACATATATACACATACATATACATTGTACATATAAACACACAAGCAAACCACACACACACACATGTAACAAACCACACACACACATGCAACAAACAAACCACACACACACACATAGACACACATATACACACACACAACAAACCACAACACACACATTACACATACACATACACAGTAAGCAAACTATATACACACATAACAAGCAAACCACACACACACACACACACACACACACACACACACACACACACATCCTACAACCCATATCTGAATACAGTTTTCTAGCATGTGCTCTCTCTCTAAAGCACAGTCCAGCCTTCCTGCACTGGGGAGCATTTGTGACACATCAGCAGTGTGCTTGGGTCACTGTAAACAGTGACATCAGTGGGGAAAGGCACGAAGAGGCAAAAACCCACCACAGAGGATAAGTCACAAAATGAGAGCTAGACCAGGAAGGCAGACATACTTCCTTCCTCTCCGTGGGAATGAACGCTTGATTTGTTTGTTGCTCATAAACAACTATAAGCCCACAAGTATTGATTTTAGGACCATAAGTCAATTTAAATGAGGAAGTAAATTTTCACATGTGGAATCTGTAAATAAAAACAATAACTTTATGTATCCTGGGATTGATTAGCCCATTTAAAAACATGGTCTCCCATCCCAGACTGGCCTTGAACTCACTATCTAGCTGAAGACAGTCTTGAACCTCGGATTCTCCTTCCTTCACCACTTGGTACTAGGATACAGGTATGCGTCATCATGCCCTCCGAATCTTTTACCAAGGACTTCTTCCCCCCTTGACATTTTATTCCTCTGGATTTTGCTTAAAATGCAGCAATTACGGAAGCATTGAAAGAAATAAACAAGTTATAAAATGAGTAATATTTCCTGGTGCCTTGTATCCATTATTTTTATCTCTAGCAGCAAACTTTTATCTTTCTCAAACACATGTGATTATCAAAAATATTCATGCTCAGAAAAACTACTCAGAAGAAACGTGACAGAATGAAAACATTTGTTGCAGAATGGGAAACATGTTTGTTTCACAGTGCGAGCTCCAATCTAGATGTTGCATGATCTTAGAAGCAAACTTAAGAAAAAAGCCATCGGTCCTGGGAATATATGTCACTGAGTAATTGCCCGTGTATGAAGCCCTAATTTAATTCATAACACAATAATAACAAAAACTGAACAACAACAACAAAATCTTTCCTGAGAATGGAAATTGGTCAGAAAAAAAAAATACATGAACACGTGAGGGGTGACAATATTTAGTCATTTCTCCCATGTCGGGGCTGTGGGGAGATCGAGCTTTCTCTCTGTCATTTCCATTCTGCAGAATTATGGGAACCTTGCTGCCTTGTGTTCCTTGCAGACTTCCCTTGTTCTACACTGAGCCCTGGGAAGAAGAAGGCTGGGATAGCCGATCCGTAAACACCGCAGGTAACTTGTACACCACGAGGATAGTTCTAAGAACCTGCGATCTCATAAAATCTACTTATTTTTGAAAATGACTGTGGGGTCTGTCCAGAGGGAACTTGCCAGCAAGCATGGTAAGTGGCCACTGATAAGGCTGGTCAGTTGCAAGTGTGGCCTGTGGTCATTAGCGTACTCAGTACACAATGTTGCCCTGGCATAGATACTCAGTGAAGAAGGCCTCAGTAGTCAGACAACTCAGATTTTATTGAGCACATTTTATATGCCAGACAGGGTCCTTCGTGATGGGTACCAAGACAGATCAGACCCAATCTCTAGCCATCAATCAATGCCTACTTGAAAAGTTGGGGAAAGATCTTTAGTCACTAAAGAAACCACTGCATGAGGAGACTGAGGGAGCGAGACACTGAGCTCTTCTGGCTGCTCTGTCATAGCTCCAGGGTCGCACTGGCAAACAAGAAAAGTTCCCATCTTCAACTGTTATCAGTGAGAGAGACAGACAGTTAACACGCGTGACCATTCGGACAGATCAGAAGGGAACCTGTGCAGAGAAAGACAGTACAGGGAAGAAGCTTGTGCGCTGTGGACAGGACAAAGGGTGCCGGGTCAGCAAGGCTGCTCCTGCTACTTCCTTAGGAGACCTTGCCAGTCTGGATCAGTGGCATTTCTGAAGTAGGTGCTACCAATCGACTTTGCCACCTACTATCAACAGTGGGGAGTTTCTCCAGAATTTGAGAGAGTATTAAAATAACACTACCACTGAAATTGAGTGTTCTGGAAGGGCAGCTAGGGTGGGACTTTTCAGTGGGTGATGATTAGGGTGAATGGTGTGCTGTTCTTTATTGATTCTCATTCATTCCAAAGGTGGATGCTATTCCCTTCGAGCAGATGAAATAAACCTCAAAAACGATGGCATGTCCCAAACAGGATAAGAAAGAGAGAGAGGGAGCGAGGGAGGGAGAAGGAAGGAAGGAAGAAAGAAAGAAAGAGAGAAAGAAAGGGAGAGAGGGGAAGGAAGGAAGGAAGAAAGAAAGGAAGGAAGGAAGGAAGGAAGGAAGAAAGAAAGAAAGGGAGAGAGGGGAAGGAAGGAAGGAAGAAAAGAAGAAAGAGAGAGGGAGAGAGAGAGGGAGGGGAAAGGGGAGAGGGGGAGGAAGGAAGGGAGAAAGGGGAGAGGGAGGGAGGAAGGAAGGAGGAAAGAAAGAGGGAGAGGAAGGAAGAAAGAAAGAAAGAGGGAGAGAGAGAGGGAGAGGGGGAAGGGGAGAGGAGGAAGGGAGGGGAGAGAGGGAGGGAAGGAGGGAGGGAGAGAGGAAGGAAGGAAGAAAGAAAGAAAGATGGAGAGGAAGGAAGAAAGAGAGAGGGAGAGGGGAAGAGGAGAAGAGGAAAAGGGGGGAGGAGGAGGAGGGGAGGAGGAAGGAAGGAAGGAAGGAAGGAAGGAAGGAAGGAAGGAAGGAAGGAAGGATGGAAAAGACTGGGAGTCTAAGATATATATTCTAGTCCAAAGCCCCAGCTCACTTCATTGTTTAATATTGATATTCCACGTGGAAGGGGATCCGCATACGAAGTGGGCATGGGCAGATCGGACAGCATAGGAAACAATTTGTAGGGACTGATCGGATATTAGGAGGAAGGCAAGGGTAGAGACAAAATAAGGTAAAATAGCAGAGAAAGCAAATGCGTTAAAAAACAGTTTTGGATGTTGCACCCCACGTTGTTAGCTGCATGATTTCTAAGGAGTGGGTGAAAGCTTCTGCCTTCCCTCCCAGGAAACCTACATCTTATGATTTAAACATAAATGTAAACATTTTAAAGGTTTCGTCCGGCTGGACGATGACCACTTGAGACCAGTTGGTAGTGAGTTTCAGCAGACAGGTAACATTAGCGTGTTTGGCTTAAATGCTTAGAGCAAGGTAATGGTGGGAGGGCCGCGTAGCCACGGCTCACTGGGGTTTAAGTCTGCTTAGAGCTTCTCATAGTTGCCGGTGCTGACTCTGCATTTGGGGATATAATCAATCTAGGTCATGCCATCTGCCACAAGTCTGTCCCCACGAACTATGGCATGAAGCAAAGAGCAACTAAGGGGCCATGGGAACGTTAAGTCAGCTTGACACGTAGGACCAGAGCTGGACCTGGAGCTGGCTGGGCGGGCACTGCTGTGGGCGTATTACTGTTGGCTCACAGTGCCCCAGACTGGTCTTGGCAAGTTAACTAGAAGGCACGGAGGGGATCACCTCTGGTAACCCAGCCCCTCCCCCACCAAGGCCACATGTGTATTCATGACCTCTTGGTGCCCTCACATGGGCATGGCCTCATGCCTGTTTCCTTCAGAGCAGTGGCTAATAAAAAGGGCGATTCGGAAACTGGCAGTTTCTATTATCTCAACCAAGGTGGTAATAACAAGGCATGTCCGGGGAGAACGAACGTGCTCTGATCGTTTAAGAGAGGACTCCTAGCAGATGAGGGTTGGGGATGTCCCGCAATCTCTTCTTACTCAAGCTCCCCTTCTTCTATTTAAATAAAGACAATAACCAGAAATGGAACCAGCAGCACCATAAAGTACTCTATGTCATAAAAGGTAATTGCCAGCTCCGCCAGGCCCTCTGGAGCAAGTCCTCCTTGGCCTTGTGTCTTACCAGCTACAGACCTCCTTCTCACTGCGGCTGAGGAGTGCCTGGCTTGCAGATCTGAGCTGGGAGTGCAGTAAACGGATACACGCTGTCCCTGTTTCCGGCTTCTGAGCTGTGGGGAAGCTTTGAACTTCAGGAATGGACCGTTTCCTCTGTGGGAGAGAAGTGCGTAGGGAGACCCAGGATGAACACGTGTCCCTCCTCTTTGTTTACCACATGTGTGGTTTCCAAGAGATCTGGGCCCGGATGAGAACTAGCTAACACTGCCTGGGTGGGCTTCTGGACAGGACCCCCAGCACTGCGAGCCTTGAGAGCCTTGAGATTGCTCTCAAACAGCTAGTCCACAGGACACACACTACCCCAAAGCCTAGCGATGTGTGATTTCCTTGGGATCCGGCTTAAAAAACAACTCCCTAAACATGCCAGCTGTCTGAACGTTCTAATAGCCCCACTGGCGTTGGGGGAACAAAAAGAGGCACACCCTAAAGGGGCCTCCCCTACCATGTGTCATCTTGGCAGTTTATGGCCTGACATCTGACCCACGGTCTCTGTGTCCTTTTGGTCGCCACCTTATAACCCCGGGTTTCCACTTTCATTTTAAGAGGTATAATTCTCAAGCACCGTTCAGCACTTGTGGCCTTCAACGGGGAAACTCCTCCTGAGTAACGGCAGGCAGGCAAATCCTGTGGTCGCCGGGTGTGAAGCAGCACTTTTACCTGTATCGAAGCTACAGGGCTAACTGGTGAAACTTGGGAAGGATCCCAAGTTCTCTTTAGGAAGCTCGAGAGTGTGTGGGCCCTACCCTGAATTACTCAGAGTCTCGAAGTTGATTCATTTCAGTGATAAAGGGAACCGAGGAAGCCACCCTGTTACACATCTCTGTGTCACACTTAATCGCTTGGGATCACCTGGAAGTACCTTGGATTGTCCTACAAGGTGCGATTCCAAATTTCATTTCTGGAAGGTGGGAGGGCAGCCTAGGCCTTCCCTGAGGTCTTGCCGCTCAGGGCAGAGAACGGGAAGCTTTGCTCGTGGTCTGCTTGCTTTACCCTGTGGCTTCGTGGTTTTGCAGTCCTCCCCATGCCTGCCTCTTGGGTGGTTTGATGGAGTCCTCCTTCTCCTCAGAAATCGCTGGCTGGAGCAGTCGCCCGCTAGGTCTTCTTTCCTCGGCAAGCCCTGTGAGCCGAAGGTAGACAGGAAACTGTGAGGAAGCTGTGCAGTCATTAATCCTCACTGCCAGACCTGGGGCAGTAAATCCCCCTCACGCCCGCTTCCTCTCTTAGCTCTGCCCCGGCCTGTCCCTTTTCATCCTCGACTGTCCACAGTCCCGACTGGGTGGCTTAGGTTCACAGAGCTCTGGATAAAGACTCTGTTTTTGTTCCTCTACACCCCAACACTTCATTCATCGTGGACCCCTCTTTGTAAAAGAAGCGTCTAGAACTCAGGGGGTAACTGTTTCCATGCAACAAACTCAGTGACCGGAGTTAGATCTCCGGAACCCACGTAAAGGTGGAAGGAGAGAACTGACTCAATTAAAGTTGTCCTCTGACCTCCGCGCCATGATGCCATAGCACGTATGCTCACATATACACATCACACACATGTGCACGTGCACGAGCACACGCACGGGTGAGCACACGCATAAATAATTTAAAAGTAGTAACATCCACTGGATATAGTAGCGCCCTCCTTTAATCCCAGCATTCAAGAGGCAGCGGCCAGAGGACCTGAGCTTGAGGCCAGCCTGGTTAACATAGCAAGGTCCAGACCAGACATGGCTGCATAATAAAACCTTGTCCCAGAGCAAAACAAGCCAAAACCAAATCCATTCTGCTGAGCTGGCCTAAAGGGACCCAGGAAAGGCAGAGACAGAATAGGCCCCTTACTTTGCTTATTAGTACCAGAGGAGTCTGGGGATCCCTGGCGGGGGCCTCCAAAAGTAGTTGGCCCACACGTGGCCCCAGAGGAGTACCTACTGTATATATCTCCTGTGGGAGCCAGGAGAAATCGCAACATGTTAATATGCATAACAAAACGTTACTTTGTTATACTTTGTTATACATAACAATAATATGCATAACAAAGTTGCTTTGTTAATATGCATAACAAAACGTTACTATGTTATATCTAATCTTGTGTTGAATAAGATGACTTTTTAAATTATTTACCTATTTATTTATATTTTTTGTTTTGTTTTGTTTTCAAAAACAGGGTTTCTTTGTGTAGCCCAGGCTGTCCTGGAACTCAATTGTAGACCAGGCCAGACTAAAACTCAGAGATCCGCCTGACTCTACCTCCTGGCTGCTGGGATTGAAAACATGTACCACCACTGCCTGGCTCAAATAGACTTCTTAAAAGATCACCTCACTGTTTTATATATTCATTCTTTTTGTTTGTTGTTGCTGTTATTGTCGTTGTTGTTTGAGACAGGATAATTATCCTAAACTGGCTTGAATTCTTAATCTCCTCTTACCTCAGCTTCCTAAGTACTAGGATTATAG
This sequence comes from Rattus rattus, assembly GCF_011064425.1. Taxonomy (NCBI): domain Eukaryota; kingdom Metazoa; phylum Chordata; class Mammalia; order Rodentia; family Muridae; genus Rattus; species Rattus rattus. The sequence goes on from NC_046171.1 coordinate 44,205,936, forward strand.
ATGGGTTTTTGGTTTTTTTTTTAGTGACTGCTAAAACCTTTGAAGTTATATCTGTGGCTTTTATATTTCCACTGGGCAGCCTTTCCTTTTCAGGCCCCTGGGGCTATAGTGTCACCATCTAAGGTTTCTGAAGCAACTCCAATATATGGCCTTAAAACTGGTTCGTGAGTGATGAGTCCCACAAACGCAATAAAAATGGAATTAATTGAAGATTTTTCTTTCTTTTAAAAATTCTTCCTGGAGTCTGGGGAGATGACTCAGTGGTCAAAGCAGAGGCTGTTTTTCCGGACGACCTGGGTTCAATTCCTAGCACCCACATGGCAGCTCACAACTGACTGTCACTCCAGTTTGAGAGGGAGTGGCATGCTCACACAGACAGATCTGCAAGCAGAATGTCAAATGTAGATTAAAAAATAATAGTAAACCTTTTTTAAAAGTTTCTCTCTGACTCCCTGATTAGTTTATATGCCAGGTCACTGGAAATTATGTTCACTTAAGTGGTAAATGCCTTTAGTACGGCTGCCCCAGAAAACCGGTCTGTGGTGGATGCTTTTATCAGAACCAGGTTGTGAGCCAGGGTGGCTAAGTTGTGTGCCCACTGACTGGGGCCATTAATGCATGATCTGGAAGATGGGCTCTTCTAGGAACTGAAGGACACTGGGCCTGCTGATGGGCTTAATGAGGGAAGGAAGTATGGCCAGGAAATGCTCCCACTGGCTATGCACTGACACACACATGGGTGTGTGCAGGACTTGCTTTTGGGTGAAGCACAGAAGCACACACCTTTAGTCCCAGCACGTGGGGTACAGAGGCAGGTGTGTTTCTGTATAGACTGAGCCTGGTCTATATAGCAAGTTCTGGGCCAAGGAGTGCTATAAAGGAAGTTCTGAGCCAGCCAGGACCGTACAGTGAGGCCCTGTCTAAAGACGAAAAGTAGAAACATGTTCTAAGTGTGCACGTCCAACTGCATTTCTTTGTTTCAGATCAACCCCACTCAGCTGTGCCTTCCAGCACATATGGACAAGAACACCCACGCGCACACCCCTCTCCACCTCTGTAGCTCAGACTGCTGTAGGTCCTCGGGAAGGTCAGGCAGAAGTCGAAGTATTGGGCGGCTACTGTTGAAGTAGCTTCCTGCCTGTCTACTGTCCAGACCCTTCGTCTGTCTTTCTTTCCTCCTGAAATATGGACGAATGAATTGACCTGCTCAGACACAGTCAGTGTGTCTCTGTTGTTTGAAAAAGAGACCTCAAATTCCCTGAGACTGGAGACTGTCATTAGTTTGAGCTCCAGTTCCTTCTCTTACTTACTTACTTACTTACTTACTCACTTACTTTATTTATTTATTTATTTATTTATTTATTTATTTATTTATTTATTTATTTATTTATTTTTACCATTCCACAAATGCCAACCCAGATGACAGATGCACTCAGGTCTGGATGGGCAAGTGGACACCATGCCCATCTTCTGGTGGCTACTGTTCCATGACGTCACTCAGTTGTTCTCATGGCGACCGATGTGTGTGTGTGTGTGTGTGTGTGTGTGTGTGTGTGTGTGTAGGGGAGGGGGAGGGCTAGAGAAGCATCACAGAGATTTCATTGGTCACAGAGTCTATCTCCTCCCCCAAGGAGAATCGTAATGTGGCTTAGCCACTGTGGGTGTTCAAAGAATTATTGGCAAAGATGAGAGCACAATGCCAAAAGTGGACTAGGCCATGTGGCCAGTGTCCTTTCAAAGTCACACTTACGAGCTCAGAGCTCAGAAGTAATCAATGTGATGAATGGGCAAAGGACAGCGTCGGGTAGGGTCCTAGGCCACCCCTGCCAAGGCTCTGCAAGGCCTTTCAGTGTGGGACCCAGTATATGAATGTTGGCCATCACAGTGGAGAACACAAGGATGACCACTGTCCCAGTCAGGGTCTCTACTGCCGTAATAAAACACCAGGACCAAAAAGCGAGTTGGGGGAAAAGGGTTTATTTGGCTTATGCTTCTATATCACTGTTCATTATTGAACGTGGTCAGAACAGGAACCGAAACAGGGCAGGAACCTAGAGGCAGGAGCCAATACAGGGGCCGTAGAGGACTGCTGCCGATCGACCTTCTCCACATGGCTTGTCCAACCTGCTTTCTTGTAGAGGTAGTCCCATCAACAACGGGCTGGGCCCTCCCCCATCACCCACTAATTAAAAAACTAGCCCTCAACCCAGATCTTGTGGAGGGATTTCCTCAATCGAGGCCCCCTCCTTTTTGATGACTCTAGCTTGTGTCAAGCAACACATAAAACCAGCCGGCACAACCGTGGATTCCTAGTCACCCTGCCCACACCTCCAAGTGCCAGGAGCCACCATAGGCCAAAGGTTTTACAAAATCGTTTTTTAACTAAAATTGGTATGACCTAATAGGGTTCTTCGTGGAGAAGTACAATTTTCCTGTCTTCTGAAATATTTAGGCTCCTTTACACTATTCTCCTCTTCCTGTGGTTCTAAGGACACCTAGAAGGTACCCTGGTGGCAGCACACATCACCGTAGCAGGTATGGCACGTGGACCTTCAAAGTCATGATGTCCCGCCCTGGGATTATCAGCCAAGGAGCAAGTGAAGCAGGAACCTTGGTGGCAGCCTCCACCCATGGAGAGCCAGGATTATGTCATATCCGTGGGGGAGTTTCTGTGGAACCTGAATGGTTGAGTTTCTTGCATCCGCTGCCTGGTGTTTCTTCAGCCAAAGTGAGCACAGACCCTAGGAAATCCTATCGGCCGTTTCCTTCTGTAAGCCAGACCAGACTCGCTGGATGTGCCGTAGTCTTAAAGGGAGGCCTTCAGACAAACCATCTGGAATTCTTGGGCCTCATCCCAAGTCTTGCCAGCCAGGTTTCCTGAGAGCAAGGCCCAGAAATCTGTGATCAGCCTATGGCTGTCCACAAACTCACCCATGTCTGAGAGCCACTGTTGTGTGTGAGCACTCAGACACGTCCCTTAGGCCGCTTCTTTCCTCCCTTGCTGTCAAGCCTACCTCTGACCTGTCTCCCCCATTCCCCGAAGAATACTGCCTGCCACCAAAAATGCCTACTACCCCATCACTTCAAGTTTCTGGAAATGCTGGTTAGGAACTTGAGACAAAGGGAGATGTGACCAGCATGACATCCAGCTAAACCACCAACCTGCGTCGCTTGGTATTTCCTAATTAAAAATCCATATAGCTGTAGGGAGATGGCTCAGGGAGTGAAGTGTCAGCCTTACGAATGTGAGGACACAGAACCCACATTTAAAAACGCAGTAACGTGTGTGTGTGTGTGTGTGTGTGTGTGTGAGAGAGAGAGAGAGAGAGAGAGAGAGAGAGAGAGAGAGAGAGAGAGAGAGAGAGAGAGAGAGAGAGAGAGAGAACGGCTTGGAACCTTGGGAAGAATTATCTGAGTGGTGGAACTTTTTACTTCTGTTCTGTAAGGAAAGTTGCACAGCTGCTAGACAGGCTGTGCCTTGATCCCATCCCTTGGAAGGCAGAGACAGGCAGATGTCTGTGAGTTCAAAGTCAGCCTGGTCTACATAGGGAGTTCCAGGCCAGTCAGGGCTACATAGTGACTCACCCTGTTTCCAAAAACACCAAAACAAAACAAAACAAAACAAAACAAAACAAAACAAAACAAAACCAAAACCCTAATAAATACAAAAGCACAGCCAGACTTTTTCTCTTGATGGTCAAAGGATAGCCCTGAGTGTTGCCCTTCAGGCACAGGCTCTCGTGGCTGACACAGGGTCTCCACTTGTCTAGAACTTGTCAAGTAAGGTTGCTTGGCTGACCATGGAGTCTCAACCACCTACCTGTGTCTTCCTCAAAAGCATTGGGATCACAAGCCTATAGTAAAACACACACACACACACAGACACAGACACAGACACAGACACAGACACTGACACAGACACAGACACAGACACAGACACAGACACAGACACAGACACAGACACACACTCGGATACAGACACACAGAGGGGGGGGGGAGTGAGGGAGAGGGGAGGGGAGGGGTAAGGGAGAGGAGAGGGGGGGGAGGGAGGAGGAGGAGGAGGGGGGAGGGAGGGGGAGGGAGAGAGCATTAGTTACTGCTGCGGGCACTCCTTTCCTGCGGAGCAGAGTTTCCTATCCTCTAGTCACACCTAATGCTGTAGCAGGACCGACTTTGCTCTGTTTGGCGGCATCTCTAGGTAACTTCCGGCCTGTGGGCCTACTGATGCAGATTCCATAAGACAGAATGTAAAACTCAGTCCACTCAAAATCAACAGGGCTTTCTTGTTTGTTTGTGTTTGGGATAGGATCTCTCTCCACATATCCTATCCTGGTTGGCCTGGACCATTCTGAAGACCAGGCTGGCCTTGAACTCACAGAGATCCCCCCTGCTTCTGACTCCCAAGCAACAGAGTTAAGGACGTTTGCCACCATGCCTGGTGTGGTCTGGTGTATCTGGTTCATTTCAAAGATAAGGAATAAACCTAAATCATCATCTCAATCTGGTTCCTTTCCCTTTAGTAAAAATACCTTTATAATCCAGGAAGTAAAGCGCTTTTATGAAGGAAGGGAGGAACCTTTGTACACAGTCTGGGCCCTCCAAAGAAACTATGATTTTTTTTTTCATTGTAAGCAACATGAGCATTGGCCCGGATCACTGTGGCTCTGGTTGGAATCGGGTTGAACCCATCTCGAGACTTTGCAATTCCTGAAGACCTCGTTTACCCAATTTCACAACCCAAGAGCTTGTCACTTGGTGACGTCAAAGTTAAGTCACCGAGCCTGGTTTAAGAGATGAGCGTCTGTCTTATCTCTGGGATAACTTGCAAATATAAAACCTGGCTGTCCAGGGATCTCGGGGACTGGGTCATTCCCCTCCTACTACCACTAGCACGTCTGTCTCAGAAACAAAACTAACCATTGCCTGTAAGAATTCCTGTGAAGCTACTCTTCACAGTGTTGGAGTTGGCCATGTCTGTCTTGTTTTAGTTGTTTAGTTGACTTTAAGATGGTGATGTCTCTTGGTATTGGGAAGCTGTGGCTAGGGTCATTGTCTCCCACAGTAAATGCCTCATCTCTGCTCCCTAGCCTCAGGACAGCCAGTGGCTGCCTGCGTTTTTCTTCTGGCTCTGTTGTTTGATCTGTTTCCAGTCTGTTGTGGGCCGTGGACTGAGCATATCCTCTAGAGTTTCTTATAAGGAGCACACAGAGTTTAAGAGACTCTAAAGGAGCCCCAGCACACATGTTCTGTTAGCACTGGGTCTCACAAGCCCTTCCTGGATGTGCGAGCTGGAAGAAGGTTTTCATCGATGTGACAGGATTCTTTGAAGATCACCTTCGCACCACGTCTCGTCCCCATGTTGCTTGGTCATTTATCAATACCGCAGTGTCTGTCGTTCACCTCAGATGTCACCACAGGAGACAGTGGCCAAACCTGAAGATGGCAAAGTGGGCAAAGTGTGAGACGTTCCCATCCATAGATCCAAAGCTCTCAGTGGATGATGGTGTGTGCGTGTGTGCATGTGTGCACGTGTGTGCCTGTTTGTGTATATGTGTGCACATGGGTGCGCGTGCGTGTTAATTGGACAGAGGCAGTTAAACAGGGCAGGACTTCCTGAAAATGCAGACCAAGGACCCAGATACCTCCTTGGAAATGGGGACAAGGATATGGATGTTGGGAATTGTGTGAGTTAGTGAACTCCTATGTGAAGACAGAAGAGTGAGATAAGAGTGGATTTCCAGGCTGGAGAGATGGCTCAGAGGTTAAGAGCACTGGCTGTTCTTCCAGAGGTCCTGAGTTCAACTCCCAGCACCCACATAGTGGCTCACAACCATCTGTAATGGGATCCGATGCCCTCTTATGTCACGCATGCAAATAGGGCACTCCTATACATAAATAAATAACATCTCTAAAAGAAGGAGGAATGTATTCTGTTTCTTCGTTTACTTTACAGAAAAGAAAAAAAAGACCTTAATAAGGAGTGTTTTACTATACAATAAATTATAATTAAATAGCTTTTATTTGTACTTGTGTATGCCTTCATATATGCATGTACAAATCTTCCAAAGTCAGAAGACGGTATCAGATATGGTGGAGCTGTAGTTATAGGGGGGATCTGAGCCACCATGTGGGCACTGGGAACTGAACCTGGGAACCTGGAACTGAACAAGAGGAGGAAGTGCTCTTACCTGCTTTCCCCAACACCTAGATAATAATTTTTTACCCATGACAACATCTAAAAAGTTCGTGTTAAAATACTTTTTTAAATTAAATAATCATAATTTATTGCGAAGAACTTTGCTACATGATAGGATATGAGAATGGGGAAAGAAAGAAAGAAAGGAAGGAAGAAAGAAAGAAAGAAAGCAGGCAGCAATAGTGTCTTTTGTAAAACAATCATTGCCTAAAGCGAGACCTAATGTGAATATTGATCGGCCTTCAATAATCTATTATCTGTCAAGTAAAAATGCAAAGAAACAAACTGGGTAGTGAGGACAGTCATGGGAACTGAACCAATGAACGAGTACTTCCTGAGTGACATGAAACAGGGAAAGATCCCTGTCCTTTGGAAGTAAGTGTGTGTGTGTGTGTGCACACACGCACGCGCGCACATACATACAGAGAGAAGCGGTCAACTCTGTGTTTCTTTCTCTCTGTGCTTGCTCTCTGTAGGGAGCCAGCGAAACCCGGAGTGAATCTGTGATGCTGCCTTGGGCACAGCTATGTCAAAGACTGCACTGCCTTAGCCCCATGGCAGTAGCGGGGCCTTCCCTTGTGAGACTCAGAGGGATGGCAAATCCTTCCTCTGTTCTGAGTGTGGATGCTGACAGTGTGTGCTGGGCATGTCCACTGTAGGCTTCCCCCCCCCCAGATGTTTGCAATCTGTGGCAGCTCCTACAGAGATTCGCTGAGCCCACTTCCTCGTTCAGCTGCAACGTTCAGCTGTATGTAGCGGCCCAACCTTCCTATTTGACTCTATGTAATAAACATACCGAGCTTCTGGGGTCCTGTTTCTCCCTCAGGTCACCCAATTCTGGCTTTTCTGTGAGTCTGTGGTGTTTGTCTTTAGCGTCTGTTCTTTCTTCCTTCCCCTGCCACTCCAGTTAGGTCGGGTCCTGGAGCTGTGCAAGGATGTGCCAGTTGACACCATGTTTTTTGCGACAAGATTTCCTTTCAGTAAACCCCACTCAATTCAGCTAGCCTGGCTGACCAGCAAGTCTCAAGGATCCTTCTGTCTGCCTCCCCAGCACTGAAGTTTCCCATTCAGGAACATGCTACCACAGTCAGCTTTGACACCCGTGCTGGGGACCAGAACTCAAGACCTTCTCCTTGGAAGACCAGCAACACTTTACCAACCGTGCTGCCCATGAGACACTTCCTTTCTAAAGGTCCTTCAGGAAAGCAGAAGGAAATGAGGGTAGGCCGCAGCGGGGGCCAGAGACTCCAGGAGGGAGTCTGCCAACCTTTTCTTCAGTTTTATGATCTCAGTGAAACACAGGCAAGGATATGTGGTCTCGAGTTGTCAAACTCCAGGTTTGGTAAATGAAAGGCCAAGCCTTGAAGGTGTGTCATTAGTGATTTAGAGGTACAGTGTTTCTCCCCAACTGTTGATTGACTCACTTCCAAAGACGGGCTGTAGAACCCTGGAGCTGTGGCTAGAGACAATGAATGAACCAACGGGGATTCGCTTACACCTTATTCACCAAGACCTGGGGCACTGGACATGGGCTAGGCATTTCATGGCTGTCAGTAAAAGGCAAACAAAAAGAAGGCCTTTTGCTTCTAAAGGATGGAGAGTCCCCTCTTCCTTCTGCTGAGCTTCCGGGCTGTCCACACAGGAGAAAACAACATGGTTGGTGGTTTTCATTGTAAACACCCAGCTCCAGACAGCTCAGTTTGTTAAGCAGTTGGATGACCCATTTTGACTCACGCATGGAAATTCCACTGCAAACAGCAGGAGGAATTAGATGAGGCCTTAGTCAAGTCAGGTGTCTGTGGACATGGGCGGGGATGGGGGGGCAGTGGGCAGTGATTCACAGCAGGACTGAGATAAGTCTCGTCCTGCTCCAACTGCAAGAGGTCCAGAGTCCATTTTCCT
>NC_046171.1:44219033-44279033 GCF_011064425.1 Rattus rattus
GAGTCATTAATTCCTTCAAAGCTGAGCCAAGAGCCACAGGGCTAGGCCACCCTGTTTTTCCTTTGCTATCTTGACCAAAACACCACAGAGAGCTGAGTGGCTGGACCAGAGCACCACAGGCTGATGCTTCAATGGTCCTTTTTAACTTGAGGACATCTTTATTAAGATGAGCAATAAACTTTTAACTTGTTGGTTTGTAGTAATGGACACAGAGGTCACCTGGTTGACTTGAGGCATTTTACAGATGTGAAGCGGTGACATGTTTTGCTCAAGTCATCCAGCTGGCCAAACCAGTAACAAACCAAGTCTCTTGGTCATCCGCACCTTAACCTTCCCAGGTAGAGTCCTCTTTCTATCTCCTGACACCAGCAGCTTTTGACCACTCTCTTTTTCAGAGTACATTCTATTGAAGTAAAATGTCTGGTTCCAGGGATTCTTAGGCATCCTTCTGAGACAGCAGGCTGATCTGAGAGTAAGCCTAACTCCATTTCAGCAAGTGATGGTCTACGTGATATTGGAAAACACAAGGTCAAGTTGGTGCTTTGTTTGTGGAAACACAAACTCATGTCTGTGAAGAGCTTCACAGAGACAACACCAACCAGCCACACCTAAGTCACTATTGTCACAACTCAGGGTATCACTGGAAGACACAGACAGTTCTGCCAATGGTTGATGCTACTCTAGTCTTGTCCCACTGGGCTAGTATGTTAAGTAGAATATGGAATTTTCTACTAGACATCTGGACCTTTGTTGAGCCCCAGATGAACATATGAAGTGATACTTTTTAAAAATCTGTAAAATTAAAAGCTGTACATTAAAAATTAAAATTAAAAGTTGGGCATTAGTTTTTTTTTAAAATAAATTTGATTTTCCTTAGCAGATTATTAATGTAACTATTTGATTTAAAAAACACCAATGACATGAATCAAAGTATACTCTGAGCTCTCCCCCACCCCTACTGCCAAGCAGGTGATTCTTTGAGGCCAAGATGCTTGCCTTGTCATGACCAGCGTTCCATCTAGCCCAGCCCAACACCTAAAGTACAACAGGCAGGCCATAAATGCTCCTTGGATGAGTGGATGGGTGAACAGACTTAAAAAACTAGAGTTTACTTTGTTACTGGGTGACAAACCCATAACTTGAGTCAAAATAAAATAAAACCTTGAAGATTCATGTCTTTATGTAGCTGATGGGAGGATTTAGGTCTATAAGAGGCAGTAAAGAGGATTTCCTAAAAGTTTTCTCTTGGGGTAAAATGAGCTACAAACAGATCACCCTGTGTCAGTTATATGTTGTGGATCCTTCCTAAACTTCCTACCTTTGTAATTCATTATTAAAATGCAGTAGGCTTCGTTATATATTATAAGCTTTATCTCACTTCAAAGATCTACACACACACACACACACACACACACACACACACACACACACACACACACACCTTTTGACTAAGGTCGGTCTTCTCAGACGGAGAAAGTGTTGGCCATAATATAGAAAGACTTTGGTCACAGTGTGATATTAAGTTACTCAAGAATATTTTTAGAGTGGCTGGGAAGGTGGCTCAGTGGCTAAGAAGACTTACTATTGTTGCAAAGAACCCATGTTGGGTTCCCAGTACCTACACGGAAGTTTCTAACCATCTTTGACTCCAGTTCCAGGGGATCTGATGCCCTCTTCTCACCTCCATAGACACCAGGCACAATGTGGACACATACATACATGTAGGCAAAACACTCATATACATAAAATTAAAATACATAAATCTTTTTAAAAAAAGTTTTTGCCTCAGGCAGTGGGTAGCACATGCCTTGGAACTCATCACTGAGGTTGCAGACTGTGGAAGATCTCTGTGAGTTTGAGGTCAGTCTTATCTACAGAGAGCTAGTTCCAGGAGAGCCAGACCTTCATAAAGAAACCATGTTTCAACTGCCTTCCCTCCCCCAACCCCTCACTTTTTTTTTTTTTTTTTTTTTTGAGTCAGACAGGTTTGGTGACACATTGGGCTACTAACATAGATGATTACAAGTTCAAGACCAACCTATGTCAGTTAGCAAGACCCTGTCTCAAAAATGATTAATTCATTAATTAATAAAAATAGATAAAATAGAGCTCTAGGGATTGTGGGTCATGGTATAGCACTTGTCAAGCATGTATGAGGCTCAGGTTCAATCCTCAGTTATACGAAGAAAACAATTTATATGCACTGTTGTTGCTTCCCTAAATTTTCTAAGTTATTTACCCATTTCTGGGCCTCCTTTTCCGTGCAAGTGAAATGGATATAATAAGTGTACCTTGAGGGCCATCTGTGAGGACAGCAACAATAGACTTCTAATGGGAGAAATGAACTTGGGCCACGCTATTCATCTCTATCGCTGATCACAGAAGCCTCAGTTGAGGTTCATTTTTACTTTCTGTTTCTTCTACTGGAACTGTGCCATTTTAAATGAATACTACGGAGGAAAAATAGGCATGACTCATGAATCAGATGCTCTTTGGAACCTTAATCTCTCGCTTTCTTCATCTATCTCATAAAGGAAACAAATCAAAGAAGGAGAGACCGAGGCAAGAGTGGACCAAAAGGACTGCTAGGCTAATTTCTAGAAAGCTCATCAGTAAGCAGTGTGGTCAGCTAATTTAGTGTACTTTACAGGGTTAGGGTTGTGACATGCTTGGAGTGTGACTTGTAATCTGTTCTTGTAGCTCATTTCCCTAGCATTTCTCCTTATGAGTCTCAGAGTAAGATGCCTATTGTAAAAACCTCAGAGCTTTGTTCTGTACTGGGCGGAACGATGTTCCATTGAAAAACAAGCCAACTGCATTCTGGGCCTTGAAGCTTGACAGTGTCATTTGCAGCGTGACTGTGTCACGCTGTAAATGACCAGAAACATTCCAGAGTTCATGACTGTTGTGTAACAACAACCCTTCAAGGGTGGCTGCAGGCACGAGGCAGGCACAGCACGCCCAGTGTGTAGCGAATGCGGGAGGAACCACTCCCCTGGAATGTGGCCTTGCTCAAAGGCAGTCAGGCCTTCTCTTCATCCCCACCAGCCAAGCGTGCTGGGGGTGGGGACAGGTTAGACTGGAGGGACGACTCTATTTTCAGGGAATGACAAGTTGGTCGCTCTGATTGGATGAGAGTACTTCCCTGCCCCTGCCCTGGTTCCAGGTACAACCTGCAGGGAGGATTTGCTTAGTAGTGACTTATATGAGGAAATGCCACCATGCAACCTGCTACCAGAGAGGGAAGAGGACTTCAACCAAGGGTTGACTAGCAAATTCTCCTCCCCACATCCCTACAGCCACCAGGACCAAGGAGAGGACATTCCATTCCACTGAGAAGAAGAAGGAGACAAGATGGCAACTTTAAATTACGTGTGTAATAGCCCAAGAGGCTTATAAACATTTGAGGAGTTGATAGTTATTTTCATTCCTGACTGGTGTGCTGGTGCAAATAACAACTCCATAAACTGCTAAGCCCGGCCAGAGTGCTGAGCCCGTGGATTTTCCGTGGCGATCTACTATTCACAAGGAGCGAATCTGAGGGGCTCCTCGAGCAGAGCAGGTGGTGTGTGAACTCAGAACGGGCTTTGGTATGGAAAGCAAGCGTATAGACGTAACTGAAGAAAAGTACCTGAGATACTTGGCAGGATCAAGAAATGTCAGTCCCCAGTAGCTGAGGGGGAGAGGGGCGAGGAATAGAGTTTCAATTTTGCAAGATGAAAAAGAATGGTTGCATAACAAAGTGTATACAGTTGGCGCCGCTGTACCGAACACCTACAAATGCTGAACTTTATATGCTTTTATAACAGTGAAGAGAGCTCACACAGATAAGTTGGTAGAAGGCTTGCCTAACACGCGCTGAGTCTTGGGTTTGATTCCCAGCACTACAAAACTGGCCATGGTCACAGATACCTAGATCCCAGCACTTGAGGGTAGCATCAAGAGTTCGAGATAACTCCTGGCTATATTGCTAACAAGTTTGAGGGCAGCCCAAGATACATGTGACTTTGTCTCAAAACAGGAAAAGAAAAAGATGAGAAAGAAAAGGCAGAGGGATAGTTGTGGCACCTCAGAGTTTATCCCCAATGGTTAAACCCAAAGATGTACCTCTGCTCTCACCCACCGTTGTCCTTCTGGGTCCCCATCAGTACCTATGCCAAAGAGTCAAGCATAGACTAGTCCTAGGTTACCCATAAGTCATTGTGGCCACTGTCTGGGCTTCTCAGAACCACAGAGCTCTTGAAGTTAGCATTGTTTCCTTTGTCTGATGACAGATTTCTCCTCATCTCAAGGTGAGGAGAAATAGCATGGACTCCATCAAAGACATGCTTGGCTGATCTCAGGCCTAAAGTCTGTCTAGTTAGGTTCTTCCTGCTCCCCTCTCCCCGTCCTCAACACCCTCTCCCCTCACATGCACCATCAAAGGGACTTTCCCTCTCTAACCACCGGGGTCTCCAGTGGTGAGCAAAGACGATGACAGAGGAGGTGATGTGGTTTCTTCACAGTTAGAAGCACAGAGAAGCTTTCAAACAGCCCTTAGAAGGGAGAAAAACCAAGTACGGAAGGAAGTCTATGCACTTTGAGCAGGCTTTTCTCTCTCTCTCTCTCTCTCTCTCTCTCTCTCTCTCTCTCTCTCTCTCTCTCTCTCTCTCTCTCTCTTCTAAATCTTCTAGAGGAACTTGCTGCTTTGGAGAAGACCCTCAGCAGAGCTCAGGTAGGGTCTCTCCTGGCAAGCCCCTGCATCCAAGTTCACACTTGCTTCTCTGATGTGAATCAAGATTCAGACCTAGATTTATGAGCTGTTCTTGCCTCTGCATTTTAGTCGGGTCCTTCCTTCCTTCCTTCCTTCCTTCCTTCCTTCCTTCCTTCCTTCCTTCCTTCCTTCCTTCCTTCCCTCCTTCTTTCCTTCCTTCCTTCCTTTTCTTTCTTTCCAGACAACCTTTTTAAGAGCACATAACTCTTCAGGTTACAGATGAGCAATGATACGTTTTGTTACTGCCCTCGAGTTGGAGGAAGGGCTGAAAACAGCTGTAACCTATCCAAGATGGGCTGGTTTGCTTCAGATAATGTAAGTTTTAGTCTGGGACCCATGTGTAAGCTAAACCCGGAGGAGACAAAAACTACCGATTTGAAGCAATGCGACTATAAATTTTCTAGGGTTTCTGTTGGTTGCAAAAGCTGTACAACAGGTGTCCAAGTAAAAAAGTCTCTACACAGCCCCCCCAAAAAGCTTTGCGCCTATTGGGATTCCACTGCCTTAGAACAAATGTTGACCCAACCATTCCCTCTTAACTTTCATCTCTGCCTCCAGGAGCATTGGCTAGTTTCACATGGGGGACTATTTAAGACAGAATATACCACCTTAAATTCAGGAGCAGTCCAGGCCTTGTCTGTGCGCCTGAAATGGAAATGCATTCGTTCCCTGTGCCCTGGAGAACATCCAGGGTCCATGATCTAAAAGTGGAAGGATCTTTTAAAACCTCTTTTTTTTTTTCTCTCTCTCTAAATGCCCACGTAATGCCTGCTACTCAGATATCTGAGGCATCCTCTGAGGGATGTGTTAACTTGATAGCCCACTTTCTTCCATGAAGCAGTTGATGTGAGGCTGACACCTGCAAAAGTAGCAGAAATGCAAACTCACAGAACCTCACAGAGGACCTGCCGTCCCTAGAGTGAGTTAAAAGGTAGTCAGAATGACAGCAAATTGGTAGACCGTGCCCTCCAGGACTCTGTCTGTCCCTTCCTAAGGTGATTGAACAACTTAGTTAAGAGTCCAGACTGTGGACTAGGGATACAGTTCACCTACTGTACACAAGGACCTGGGCTCCATACTCAGAACAATAACAACAACAACAACAACAACAACAACAACAACAACAACAACAACAAAGAATTAAGCTTCAAACAAAGCAAAAGGCAGTCATTTCATGCCGTAAGACACTCGTGTTTGGCGAGCACTCTGGACGATAGCAGCAACTCTTTTGGGTTTTGCCCAGCTGCCAATGAGAATGCTGTGTAATCTGTTAATGTACTGAGCAGAGTCAGTTTCCAGCTCCAGCATGAAGGTGCTAGGTGTCTTGGGACATCTCCCCTGACCGTGTCCCCATTTCTGGGCTGGAGAGACTCCAAGTCCAACACCATCTCTCCTTCATGGGAGAAAACCCATTGCCTTAGAGCTCCCCACCAGCCGAGGCAAAGGACCTCTACCATCCAAAAGGCACCCAGGTCCCTGGGGAGGTTTGAGGAAAGCCTCCGCCCCATTGGCCGGTGCACAGAACTACATTCCCAGATGGTTATTAAAAACGAGACAGGTGCGTTAGGGGCCGACTCATCCTTTGGTTATCTATGCTGCTGCAAACATCGGTTAGTAGTTCCTTGGGTCATCTGGGTCAAATGTCCCCTTGGCCTAGTTTCCCTAGTCCCTAGGTCACTAGAGAGGCACCAGCCTCCTTCAGCCTGTCCTAAGGGTGTGCTCATGGAGGGAAGATGCTCACAGAAAACACATCCAGCCAGCCAGCTAAGCTTGGGATACGTGGACACCTGCTTCCCACCTCCTCGCTGTATGCTGTACCGAGTACCAGCTACATTTAGAAACCTAAGTGTGAGGGCAACCCCACAGTGGGGAACCAGCCAGGTTGTCTGGCTGTTTTCCATGATCCAAGGCCTGGCCTGGCTGTCGGGTGCTTCCTTTCATATCTCTAGTCACGCAGGCTCACGGGAGGGCAGGCTCACTCACACTGGTAGAACCGGTCCACTTCCTGGTGCTCCCTGTACTCACTTCCCCAGCTATGCAAAGGGGTGGAGGAGGGAAGCCTGCTATGATTGGCATCTTCCTTGCTACACCTGAGCCCAAAGGTGCTCAGAGAAAGGTCATGTGGTGGCTGTCGCCACAGAAAGGACTTGAGGCAGGGCCGCCATGGCCTCAGCGGGAGCACACTATCTAGTGAGAGCATAACACAAGGAATAACAAGGAACATTGGACTTCCGGCAAGGCAGCGGCAGGCCGTGGCCTTAGGTCTCATGAGCTCCTTTGTGTCTTCTTTACGGCTCTGCCCTCATCCCTTGGCTTGTCCCATGGGGTGCCGCTGGTCTCTCACCTACCTGTCGTGTCAGCAGGTTGGAGAGATGACCGGGCATGTTTTTTGGTGATCAGGGTGGTAAAGTGGCCCACATCATCTGTGCTGGAGGCAATCACAACGAAACTGAACAGTCAAGTAGAAAACTGTCCGCCCACAGGCCCCGCCGAGCCCAGTGCTGCAGCAGAGGTTAGGGGGTCGGGCTGCTCGGCCAGCCGCTGTGCTAACAGCTTGTGATTCAGAAATAACGGGAAGCACGAATGCTTTTTCAGTCACCGTCTTTCAACGGTTTATTCATAAAGCAATTTTTCACTTTTCACTTGTTTTCAGCCCCTTTCACATCTATCTACTCACGGTTTCTGTCTTGGCTTTAACCTTTCCCTCCTCCTCCTCCTCCTCTTCCTCTCCTCCTTCTCTTCTACCCTCTCTCAGTTCAATTTGTCCTTATTCCCCCTTTTAAAAACGTTGAACCGTTAAAGTGGTATCGAGGTCTCAATGGCCTCGCTGACTGAAACGTTTCCTTTCACTGTCCCCTTAGGGTTCTCCTTACTGTGTTCTCAGGGGCTTCCTCCATTGCCAGTGTCTCTGTACCCTGCTCCTTTCTGTGATGACAAACTTAAAATCCTTTTCACATATCTTGTAAATATGATTTTACCTAAACAAAAATAAGCAAAACCCCACCACCACCAAAACACAGAAGAAGGGGGTAGGAGGAGACAAAGAAGGAAAAGCAAAAAATAAAATTTAAAAAAAAAAAAGAGCAATTAAATTAGACACTAGAATTCTGGTTTTGGAGTCTAGCAAGAGTTTAACTTAAGCATACCCATTATTCCTGCTTTTAAAAAAGTAAGTTTCTTTCGGGTGAGCATATTAAAGTGCATAGTTCTCACAAGTTAGCAGGACCTAAAAGTTCACTGTCCTTCGCCAGAAGAAGACTCAGTATCTGGTTCCACACTAATTTGCCCCTCATTTCTGGGCCTCTCTTCCCTACTCTCTGATCTACAGCAGCCTCCAGGCTCCCAAGGACAACAGGAAATAATGGAGCCTTAGCATAACAAGGGAGAATGGTTCCTCAGTCTAAGGATCAGGAAGGTTCTGGGATTTTCTCGAGAGGATACTTCTGCATGATGGGCAGACCTAGGACTAGCGTTCCTTCTTCTGGGTACACAGCGTGTCCCATGTGAGTAGGGACTTGAACTCAGTTTCTTCCTTGAATATATTCCTAGGCTATGGGCCCGAGACATGTGGAAGGAAGTTAGTGACCTTGTTATTGATCTTCAGCAGGTGGGTGTCCCAGGGCGTCTCTGTCAGGTTATGTGTGTTAAAACTGGGCAACAAAGGTTTACACAGAAGAAGATGCTGATGTTCCATACTTCCTTTACCTGAGGGGATGGGAACTTGAACTCAGTCAGGGTCACTGTGCTGATACTGGTGGGAGAGGGAAAGGCAGAGGCCATCCTTCTTCTGAAGTAACTGCCTGCTTTGGTTGGGAATTCTCCAACAGTGCCAGGTGAACACAGTGTTTCATTGCCGTTCACGATTCCTGGGAATTGTAACATGGGACATTCTCCTCCTCCCTCCCCTCCCTCCCTCCTCTCTCTCTCTCTCTCTCTCTCTCTCTCTCTCTCTCTTTCTTTCTTTCTTTCTTCTGCAGAATCATGGACTCTTCCTCAGAGTTAAGCAGTCTTTTCTAATTTGTTTAATCATACATACTGCCTTTCCAAAGCCATCTCAGGCAGTTAAGGAAACTAAAGATCTCTACCAAAGCCTTGAATGTGAGGTCCTCAGTTGTACCTAGAATTGACAGCTGCTTGGATGGACTGTCAGCATTTCTATGCTTGCCAGGGTGTGTTGGGATGAGCTTGTGTTTTCAAGCCAGGTGCTTCTTCCTTAAGTCCTGCAAGCTGGAAGACTCTTTCCCTGCAGGGCGAGTACCCCGGCGTGTTATAAACCTGGGAGATAGTTAGTCTCAGTCTAAATCAGTGGTTCTCAACCTTCTGAATGCTGCCACAATTTCATGCAGTTCCTCATGTTGTGGTGACCCCCCCCCCCAACCCAACAATTATTTTGTTGCTACTTTGTAACTGTAGTTTTGCTACTGTTGTGATTCGTAACATAAGTATCTGATCTGGGACTCCCAGGATGGGATCACTGGTTTAAACTCTACTGCTGTGAGTTTATTTCCTTTCCTTTGCAGAGTTCCTCACTGTTGGGGAGACCAGGTTTCCATTGTCCCCAGATGTATTCTCCTGATGCCCAAAGATGGGGCATTTTCCTACCATTTCACGAAAACACATTTTGTAAGCACATTGAAGAATCTCTTACCAAAATCACCCGGTGGTGCTTATCTGTCACTTCCTCTTTCTTTCTCGATAGGGCAGAGGAAAACTCAAAGATGACTATGTCACACTTGTGCTGAATAACACCTTCTATCTTAAACACAGAGATGGGGAAATGTGCATATAGCCAATCCTGACTCAGCACTTGGCAACCCTGGAAGGAGCCAACACTGAGAAGGTTCGTTAAGTTTAAGGCATTCTGAGAAGCTGGGCCACGGCAAAGAAGATTTGCATAAATCTTGTTAAAAATAACCTTCTGGAATCTTGCTGCCGTTCTCGTCTGAATCACACCGATTAGGGCTGCATTGAAATTAAAATCACTTCTCACTCCTTTAAGCTGTCAGCACTACTTTGAACACTTGGACTTCGGGGTCTCTGGGGTCTTGAAAAGAGATGCGGGAGGAGGCTTCTCCACACAGCCTGAAGGGGATTTCAAGAGGTAGCTAATGCCAAGAATGGTCTAGCTGAAGGTAATGGAATGGATGCACTATGGGAAAGGTGCTCCGCTGTTGCAGGACTGGTTCACTGAGGGCCTTGAAACCGTTCTCTCAGTGAGCACCTGTTTTAGCTAACCGTTCTGAGCTCCGGCCCTCCTTTCTGGACAGATAGATTTTCTGGAGGCCTGGCTATAGGTTAGAAAGCCTTCTCCATGGCCTCCATTGTCTTTCCTCCGTCTGTCCTGACCCTTTCTCATTATCTTTTTTGTTTGAGACAGACTCCCACTATTTAGCCCTGATTCGTGTGGAATTCCTTATGTAGAGCAGGCTAGCCCTGAACTAAAAGAGATCTGCCTGTGTCCACTTAAGAGCACTGGGATTTAAAGTGTGTGCTACCACACCTGGCACTTACACTCCCACTTCCCCCCACCCCCACACAGAGAATAACTTCACTTATATCAATTTATGGGGCATGAATTATTTCACTTCCCCCCAATGAAAGACCATCACGGAATGCACTCATAAGCTTCAATGAGACAGCATGTACAGTCTACCCACTGTCATACGGTAGGGAATGTTTCCACGTGGCTTTCATGTAATTAGGGAAATTTTAAAAAGGATTAGTGACTTCTTCAGACTTGTTTTGCCCACTGAGGACTGTGTAAATCTAACAGTCCAGACTCTGGCAGATAGACTCGGGCTTCCAGTGGGTGTTATTATCCCATCCCAGGTCTATGCACAACTGTTCCTGAGATGGGCAACTGGACAGAAAACGAGGCCCGATCTACCAAAGAATGATGATGCAATTGTTACAGCCTAGATATTATGGAGGCTTTTTTTTTTAAATTATTACCACAATGGTTCTGCAGAACTTAGGCATCTAACCAGCAGCCCTTGGTATGTTAGGATAATAGGGTTCTGCTTTTCTGAACTGCACAGTGTTGTCTGTTGGCAGCACTTCAAATTCTTGGCACAAGATGTTTAAGTGAACTTAAGAAACAGTGAAAGCAAAAGAAAACACAGGGGAGCCTTGAGAGCCGAAACGGAGGAGTATTATTTTCTCAACATGCAGTTAGCATGGACTCACAAAGTTGGCCATGGTGAAATGGGATCCACTAAAAGCATGGGAACAGTGTTTCTAGATCCTTTTCCAGAGCAGTCACTTTAAAGACCCATCTCCTATCTACCAAAGGGAATCAAATTGGTTCGTGCCTTCCCTGGGGACAGGTTAGATTCTGGAACATCCATGAAGAAAGGAAACCTCCTCTCATCATAGGGTCCACAAGGCTCAGAGACATGCCATCATGAACCCCGGCCTTCACATTTGTTTGGGGTCAATCATCCTTTTGGAAATTTATATCAAGTATCCAAGTTGCAAACGGGCACCCAAAGTTTGGGGTGTTGGTGGTGGAACATAGGGCCTTCCTTGTGGCACACTTTGGGTTAGTTTCAAACTGCAGAAACAATACTAATGTCACCGGGAGGACATGTTTCTGAAGCCAGCTTCCCAGGGCTGTGAGTGCATACATGCCATCTCTGAAGTAGATCCTAGTCTCCCTGAGTTCCTCACTGTGACCTCAGGTATATCGCTACGTAGCTATAACTCATCATGAAAGGGAAACTGTACACTATTGAGAGTCAGGGCACAGCACTCTGAACACACTTGGTCTCAGAAACTAAGCAGGGTCTGGCCTGGTTAGTACTTGAGTGGAGGCGTGAGATAGTCCAGGTCAGTGACGCTCACTTGCTTCCTAGTGCAGCCCACAGAAAGGGGAGAGCTTGGGCACTATGCCATACTGCTGGGAGGAGGGGGTGGGGCAGGGGAAATTCTTCAGAATGTGGCTCAGTGACCCTGCGGTCGTAGGGACAAGAGCACAGAACATCTTTCAAAGACACCAGCCAAGCACCGGTAAAGCATGAACGTTTATATTTTAATTTACATCTTGACAATTTGCACATAAATAACAATGTAAACCAGTACGTAAACATAAGATAGTTTGTTGTTCTAGCAAAGTAAAAAGCCAATAACTTTGGTCAGTTTTAACTCTGAGGAAAAAAAAAAACAAACAAACATAACAAACAAACCACTGTTCATTGTGAGCTCAACGCTCACATGTAGGAGGCCTAAGAGGAAAACGGATGGCAAGAAAGCGGTTGTCCTTGTAAAAATCCTCTCAACACAAGGGAACACAGGAGGAAAGCAACCCGAGTTCACTGGGAAGGAAACGTATTTGGTGTCATTGTCATGCTTTGGTTAACCTACAACTAAAGATTATTTCCCTCAAACACAGATACATCCAGAGATGTCAGTCTTGATAGGGCCGCAGCTCAGTGAGAGCTTGCTTGCTGGCGTGCGTGGAATCTCTGGCTCTGATCCTTTGTAGGTAAGGAGAAACCCATCTTGTTAGTCACAGCAACAGGTCAGTAAGGCTCTTGGGTTTCCCCAGAGGATATGAGTTTTCCCTCTTTGTAAGTTGGTCTATACAAAACGCTAAGGTAAGCATCAGAGTGGAGAGCGAGCCTGTGACAAGGTTCTGGAAGAGGGAGAGGAAGAATAGAGCAGAAGTAGGAAAATGGTTATTTTGTGACCCCAACTGACACAAATGTAGCAAGATGATCAAGTGCATGATGGGATGTTTCTATTCTTCCCTAGATGCTACACGGCCCTTGCCTCTGCACTGAGGTGCTCTGGTCTCTGGTAGTAGGCAGGGTGGTGCCCAAGCACCAATGGGATAAGATAGTGAGGTCATGGAGTTTTTAAGCAGAGCTTCAGAGAGATTGTTTTTGCTCTTAGGAAATATAGGTTCTTTTACATGGCTTGGCTCACAATTTAAGTGGTTATAAATATATCATATATACACACGGTATAGTGGTATAAATAGGTTCATAAATATACAGCTTTCTTTATTACACCTTGAACACCGACAGGTAACCTTTGGGCTTAGGAGAATACAGGACAGACCCACCCAGCCTACCGTTTGCGAGCACACGTGCTCAGCCGGGTAGCAAATGACTTATGAGATACGACATCACTTCCTGCACTCCTACTGGATACACTCAATGAGGTAATTGTTGAACACCTTTGCAATGCCCTTTCGTCTTCACTTAAGTTAATTATACAATGCAAAAAAGAAAAAAACAACGAAGCACAAATACTGAGAAAAACTGAGTTTTACAGATAAAATACAATTGATGTGTTGGGGACAGGGATGCTCATTACCCGCTTAACTTAAAAGGCTAAGAGTGATACCCGTTTTTACGTTTATTCTTTCTGTTCTCTTTGCTTGATTGTATTTTAAGTGTGGCCTGAGCCTTTCTACATCAAATCCTTCTTAGTAGGGCACCGGCTTTGTGCAATTTTGACACTAAAAACAAAAACAAAAACAAGCCAACAGCAAAACGACAGCCAGACTCAAGGCCCCAACCCCTCACACACACACACAAACATCTGTGCTTTAAGACAGATCTTCTGAACACGCACGACTTCTTATCTTCTTCACATTTTCATTTAACATATGGGGATGCCGAAGTCCAATGGCCACTCAGAATGGTCATGTGACATTGGAGACAGGAAGACCCTACGGTTTTGGAGAGACAGGTCGGGAAAGCCTTCCTGTCGCCGTTGGTAAAATTGCGAGCGGGAAGAGGAAAACCAGAGGTCATTCAGAAACATAAAATATTTCTTCTCCCTTCCCCTCAAATCATTGCTGAGCCATTCTGCACACATATCCCCGACGTATACAATGTCACTCAGATGATGAGATCTTCTGAGTCAACGCACCAACCACATGACTTTGGCAATATCAAAACCTCATTTTTTTTTTTAAAAGCATCATCATAGAGAAAGTTTGCCCCCAAAAAACACAGAACTATCTTCTGAGCCTCAGGCCTTTAAACAGATGTGCAGAAATTATCTACAAAGAATGGCCACCGGACAGGGATACAACATTTATACTCAAATTACAAAGAATCTTTCCAGTCATTGTAAACTTCTTTAATTATTGCTTCCTCTTGAAAGATAAACTGTATAATAAATTATGAAGGATTATCATTGAAAAAATAATTATGGCTAGGCAATAGCTTTAGTAGTAGGAAGGCTATGCAAACATATTCACACAAATATTCAAAATACACAGGTTCAAATATATAGACATGGTTGTAAATAAGTATAATATATATATATATATAATATGTATATATGTATATATAGTGAGTCTTTGCCTCAATTTATGCCCTGAGATTTTGGTAACATTGGAGTCCTTCTTTAATTCCAGAGAGGTGCGGGGAACCACCCGATGCCAGTAGAGCTTTGCGGATCTGGAATCGCGTACAAGCAATTGCTACAGGCAGCCTGACCCGCCAAGCCATACCCTAAGGAGCAAAAACGAAACACTTGTTTTCTGAAAATCTTAAGGATCCATCGGTTCAACTGTTTCTTGTTTGACCTTTACAGGCACCAGAGGTAGTGGGTTGCTGTGAGGCAACTTCATGAGGGACAGGTCTGATGACTCGTAGAGGCTGCACCCTGAGGAGGGGAGTCTGCTCCCCATGGTTTTTTGCAAAGACACTTTCAGACCGGTTTCTTCTTTCTCTTTCCTGACTATGGCTAGAATCTCCTTCTCCACCATGGAGGTCACGTCGACGCTGTCCTCCATGTCCTCAAGACGGTCAGCGTTGTCGCTAAGGTCGAACCTCTCGATTTCTTCATTGATCCGGGTCAGGTCCTCCAAGGGCAGCCCGGGGGCTGGGACCACAGGGCAGTTGCCCTTCAGGTGGACCTTGAGGCTTGAGAGATGGATGTAGCTCTTGTGGCACTGGGCACACTTGTGAGGCCGATCCCGGGTGTGCAGTCGCTTGTGCAGCTTCAGGTGCACGAACTGTGTAAACTTGGCAGGGCACACCTTACACTGGTAAGGTTTTTCTCCAGAATGCAGTCGAAGGTGTGTCTTGAGATTGCTTGTGCTACTAAATCTCTTGTGGCAGACCTAAAGTGGGGGGGGGGGCGAGTGAAGGCAGAGAAGGGAGACAGGGAGACCAGATTAATTGTTGCCAGCGGGAGGGGGCAAGACAACAGGCTAATATGCAGCAACCTCGGGAGGCCAGAAGTCACCTAATGACACTGGTGCTGTGGTAAGCGATGGGGGTAGGGGGGAAGTTGGGCACACTCCCAACAACACTCTGAGGTACTGTTTATCCATGGACATGTCCCCACCCTCTGAAACTTGACTGTCATCCACCCAGCCTTCCTCAGTACAGCCTGCGTGTAGTCACAGCAGTGCTAGCAGCTGTGGAAACAACACGGGAAGACCACCCGACAGGTATTTTCTACAGAGGTCGGGAGTTCTGCCCAGAGAACGCTGCCCACCTGGCATTCATGTGGCTTTTCTCCCGTGTGTACCAGGTAGTGTTTCTGCAGGTGGGCGAGCTGAGTAAAGCCCTTGTTGCAGGTCTGGCATTTGAAAGGCCGTTCTCCACTGTGCACTCTCAGGTGGACCTGGGGAGAAACCACAGGGGTTAGCTCTGGGTTTGTGATGAGGCCTAACCCACTACGTTTCTGCTCCTAGAGGTGGGTGTGTACGATGCAGATGCAAGACCCCCCGCCTAGCAGTCCAGGCTCAAGCCGGGTCTCCCATGGCTCAAACGCACTTAACAACCCACAGCCAGGCTGCCGGGGACAAACGGGCACGGGTCTGTGGGCAGGAACCCTCGGGGGTCGGGAGGCCTACCTTCAGGTTTGAGAGCTGACCAAACGTCTTGGCACAGACATTGCACTCATACTTGATCTTGCCGTTCTGCTTCTTCAGCGGGTAAGGAAGGGTCTTGTAACCAGTCATGTTTCGTTTGTTCTTAATGAGATTCATGGCTCCGTCAGTGCTGGGGGCTGCCATCACCGATGAGGTAGCTTTGGGTTGTACCACGTGTTCCGACGTGGCCGCAGTTCCCGCCGTTGGAGACCCGCTGGGGGGACTACTCTCGTCCTTCATGCTGGCTGCAGCCCCAGTAAGGGAGAAGGCACTGTGGGGCGCCGGGACAAGCACCTCTCTGGGGTGCTCCGGTGGGAGCAGCCTCCGGGCTCCATCGGTAGGCAGGGAACTCGGTAGGGAAGCTGGGTTGAGCATGGGGTGAGGCAGGTTGCCCCCACTGAGGAGGTTACTGTAGACAGGATACAACCTGGGGAATAGGCTGAAGTTGTTGATACCATTGATGTTGTTCATAGTGCTCAAGCCATTGGAGCTGATGCCGTAGGGTGGCAACAGGAACTTGGGGTAGTGAGCATTGTAGGACGGGATGAAAGCCGGCGGGAGATGCGGGGCAGGGGCATAGCCAGGGTAGGAGCCCAGGCCCTCAGAACCATAGGAAACATTCAAGTAGGAGTAGGAGTCCCGGTGCTCTGGGGGACCTGGCGCCAGGGGTGACACCGTGTTCCCCGGGCTGCCGTGGGGGCTGGCGCTCTTGAGGCTCTGCTCTGGGCTGCTGCTTGCAGGGGGACTTGGAGTTGTGGAAGACGGAAGGGGGCTGTGAGTGATGTAGGTGGGTCTCTCCATCCCATAGGCCAGGGACGCCTTCAAAAAGTCTTCTGGCAGAGGTGCCCGGATGGGATACACAACCCGAGGGTAGAAGGGCATGTCCGGGCTCCCATTTTTCCGAAAGCCATCCATGTCTTTTTCTGAAGTGTAGGGTGAAATGTTGGAACGGTAGCTGTCCTTCCTTTTGGAGGGATTGGAGTCCAGTTTGAGGATTTCTTTCACGCTGTACTCTCTCTTGGGGACACTCTTTGGGTAGAGTTCATTTTTCTCACTGCTGTATTGCTTTGGGTTGCTTTCTGTTTGTGCTAAAACGAAGAAGAAAGGGCGGTTACTCGCGGGGCCGTAGGGAACCGAGGTGAAATCAGAAAGCCATCCTCTCTTCTTGAGAAACCCTGAGCAGCAGCTGGCAAATACAAAAGCGAGACACCTGGCCCCTGCCGCCTCTCACTCCAGAGGGCTCTGGGCCACCCACTCGGAGGCACTGCTCCATTTCCTCCGAGGGGGTAAAAAGCGGGAAGGACATGAAACCCACCCAGGGGACAATGGCAACCTCCACATAGCCCCAGCGCCATTTGAATGGTCTCTTTTCCATTAGTGAGAACTACGATAGAAAAGTGCTGCTCAAACTGGAACCGGCATAGCGTTCGTTCACTAAGATGGGGTGGAAAAATACAGGGGTGGGGGGTTGTCACAGGTTAATAAGTCATTCGCAGTTTACTTAAAGGAAATCAGCATGCTGTGCAAACTTAGATGAAAGATTAAGGCTAGTTTTAAGTAATGAGCAGTCATCCATTTTCAACTTGATTCTCTTCACAGAGGAACCCCATAAGCCCTGTTCGAATTGCCTGTACCAAGTAGAGAAGGACACAGATACATACATACATACATACTAGCCATTGTCGGGCAGTGCAAACATTTCACCAAAAGTTCTGGTCTAACCAGACTACCATCTGGGCTGTCTCCTGGAACCATGAGGTGTGACAGTCACCGCTGCCAAACCACAACAGGTACTTCCCAAGCCAGTCCAATTACTTACAGCACCAAAGAAAACAGGCAGCTAAGGGGGAAAACATTTACCCCTAGAGACAGCGTTGTATACCCTGGTAAAGCTCAGAAAAGTGAGTCCCGTCCTAGACTATCCATGGTCATATGGCCCCTCCTACACAGGGCAGAAGAAGCCTGCAAGAAAAGCCTCAACTCAGCCTTCCTGGGCCTAAGATAAATCACATACGATGCACAGGCTGAGGTAAGGTACGTTTCCGGGATGCTCACTCAGACAGGCACACCTGCCCAGGATGCTGAGAGTACCAGCAGTTGGGGGTGCATGTGCTCTGAGTAGAAGCAAGATTCTTGACCTCCACAACGGAAGATCTGGCAGGTTTGGGGTGCCACTTAAGACAATGTAAAGAAGTATCCTTTGTGCTCCTATAGAACGGCCCCCTCTGGTTTAACTGAGAAGGAGCTCTAAGCTTGCTACCTGATAGGTCTGAAGATGAACTCTGTGGAAGCCCAGGACTAAACCTTTCAAATCCATTCTCCAGGCTGACAGGCCGGAGGGATTTGATTCCAGTCGGAAAGCGCTTTACAGGGCCTTATCTCCTGCCTGCTGTTATCAGTTACTCCTGGGTAGCCAGAGCCCCAGAATAAACACCGTAGACAACACTATCAGGGGAGATGTTGATGGGGTCAGTGACAGAAAGCTTTCTGAGGGAGAGCAATTTCTCAGGCCTCTCAACCAAAATAAATATCCCCTTATCGGGCCGATATCAGTCCTTCGGGTGAGGCCCAGCAGGCAGGAAGTTCAAATTGTCACTTTTGTTTTTTAAAAGCTAAAATGGTAAAGGGAGAGCCGAGTAAGCTGGAAGACTGATAGGTAAGGCATCCCACAGTCACAGGAAGGGATTGACTGGGGGTTAAAAAGAAGATAATGATTTTAGATTTTTAACCCTCGGGTTAAAAGAAAAGAAGTTGCCTGCCCATGCACTAACTCTGCTCTCTTTCTGTTGCCGGTCTGGGGGAAGACTTACTCTGCAGCCTCAGCTGATCTGGAACTTGTTACATAGACCAGACTGGCCAAGAATCCAGAGATCCACCAGCCTCTGCCTCTCAGTCTCTGGGATGGAGGGTGTGTGCCACCACACCCCACTCTGTGCCATTTTTTTTAATGTGGCAAATCACATCAAAGACTCGCAATGTTTTTGTAGTAGTCCCACAGTGGAAACTCAACACACAAAAGCTCCAAGCATCAAGAATCGGGCTCTCTCACCCAGTGCAGAGCACAGGTTTAATCACATCTGTTCCTGCTAAGCACTTCAGTTGTCGTGAAGCTAATGATTGAACCGAGAAACAAAGGAGCCAGAACCTTTCATTTTCTCTGCGACACTCGTTAATTTAGTGTTTGGTGGCTCTGCCTTCCTAAAAGACAGGCTGAGGGCTTTATCCTGAAGGGATATCCGAAGCAAGACGTCGGTGTCTCTAAAAAACGCTTTACAGCTGGAGATTATGGACCCGTACATGAAGGTACATTTTTAAAAACCCATCCTTCAGCAGCTGACTAATCACAGGAGCTGATACCATTTCTAACTCTCCCACTTAGCAGCTTGAGTTAACATGAGAAAGAAAAATCAAGATCTGTTTTTGTTCTTAAATCTTAAATGGCTGTAGGCGGACAGCGTCATTTCAAGAGTGAGCAGCGTCGGAAGGTTCTGAATGGCTTAATCATGCCGACTCACACTTTCGATCTATAATAAGCACCCCCAAGACTACAAGAAAGAACCTAGAAGTTCTGCAGTAGGCAAAACAAAGTCTGTTTTCAACTGAAACCGAGAAAGCAGATTAACATTTAGAAGAAGTCTGTAATTTGGTCAACTGATTTCTAGATGGGTTAGTTAGATAGATAGATGATAGAAAAAAAAATTACCAAAAAAGATTGGGAGGGCCAGGAGCTCAATGTAATAGTTCTCTTCCACATTCCTCCCCTCCCTTTCCCTTCTCTTCAGTTTGTGATTTCTGGGGGCCTACGTTCCTTCATTAGATCTCCGTCCCCTCCGCCCCACGTGGCAGTCCTTACAGAGATTCCGGACAGACCTCTGTTACGCTTTCAGCGTGGAAATCCAGCACAACCCATCCTGGACACTGGATCTGCCTACTAGGCCTGATGAAATGCTGGAAATTTCCCTGATCAGAGTGTCAGTCATCAGCAGCCACACCTGAGCTGACAGGTTTCACGATCAGGGCAGGAGCCCTGTAGTGAGACTGTCTGGTTAGCTCTCTCTGTCCTAGGAATGTCAGACAAAGGAGGTGCTAACGTGACCCTCGGAAGACTCCTGCATCGCTCGAAGGGGATATCTGAGGAGCAAAGATGTCATGGCACAGCCTTCGTGAAACTTACTTCCAAACACAAAGGGTAAACAGGTGGAGCAGGTGTGGTGGGCACAGGCCTGCAGTCCTAGCATGTGGAAGGTGTCGGTGGAATCAGGCTCTAGGCTTTCCTTCCTACCTGTCAAGTTTGAACTGAACCTAAGTAGCACGGGACCCTGTCCATAAACAAACAAATTTTTTTAAAAAAGAAAAAAAACCCAAACACATGAGGTGAGGGCTTGCTGCCGCTGGCCAGGATGGATGGCACCCGTCACGTTTAGCTCAAGGGTATACTTCACTGAGTTAAGGGCCCTGGGCTCAAGCTCTATACTGTGAGCCTACAGGAAAGGTACTGAAGCTATGATTTTTCAGAAAACTGCAAAGTCCTGAGAGCACACTCATGGTAGAATGAGCCTAGCTAGCTAGACCTGTTTCCTATCACTGCCATTGGTCTTAAGGTTAAAATAGTAAAGTTGAGAGTTATTTCCAGGGTTTCAATGGTAAAATAGGAACCACTTCAGTCTCCAGGGAAAGCAAATGAGACAGCGTAGTAAGAACTTGGGTAAACATTAGCTTGGGACTGTCTACAGGTTCCTGGAAACGTCTCCTCAAGTTTCAGAGAGTACCAAAACGAAACCGTTTAAACCTTCAACGTTCAGTTTTAATCAAAAGACGGTCATTTTTATAAAGTGCCGTAAAACCCAGCAGTGATAACCCAGAACACACGCCCAGGGTTACAACAGAAGTCAGAATTTTTTTATTCTTAAATTGTTCTCAAAGCTACCTCGGGGCTACCAAGGATGCTTTGTAAAGGTCACGACAGTAATTTTAGCCAAATTAAAAAAAAAAAAAAGAAGAAGAAGAAGAAGAAGAAAAAGTAAAAGCTTATAAACCTAAGGAACCAAGAATTTGTCAAGATAAAATGATAGGTGGTTACCGTAAGACTGATTAAAAGATGAGGCTGATTCATCTTACCATAAGGAAGGAAACTAAGATATGAAATCTTTCAGGGTTATTCACTTAGAAGACTTGAACAATTTTGACAGTTGTTTTTTTTTTTTTTCTTCTAGAAACAGCCTCTCACATTAGATCACGGCTTCTCAAACAAAAATAAATTCACAAGATATCAGTGAAAACTCGGAGCTCTGACACATCACAGCAGTCAGGGCCTAGAGCTGGCGTGTTCAACACGTCCACACCAGGCCTTGTTGTGCCTCCAACCACCCGTTTGCATAAACTAGAACTGGAAATATATTTCTTCCTGTAACTTTCTGAAAACAACCTTTGGTTTTAATTATTTTATACAATATATATACACATATATATTATATAATATGTATATATTTGATGATTAAGTTCTATAATAAGGAGCAGGGACATTAAAGAATGTTTTCCCTCTTCCTAGTCTTAGCTAAAGCCACCTACTTAGTCCAACACATGACCAAGCCATATAATTAGACACCATGTTATTAGCTCACAGGGGCAGAACTGACATTGCTAGCATTTTTAAATATATATTTTTTTTGTTCTGTAATCCACTTACTGAGATTCATCACTGTGAGCTCTCCAGGATAAGGGTAGTGGAGCCTCTCCGCAAAGTCCCGACAATACCACACAAGAAGTTCCTGGTTGGCAGGGATAGGCTTAATAGTGTAGAAATAGATGTTCATTCCATTCTGGCAGGCGGCCAGGTTCTGCTCCCGGGCAGAGTGAGCTGGATTCACGTATCGCATCCAGTTGCTCTTCTCCTCGTTAAAGCCGTCGATGAAGTGGTGGAACTCCTCTCTGGAATAGATCTGTTCGAAAGAGAGGAGAGGCGCAGGGTGAAAAGACTGGCCCAACGCTGCCGGGAAGCTTCCTCGAGCTGCTCGGAATGCACACAAGGGAGCAAGGCTGTGCCCATGACTCCAGGCCTCGCTGCTGATCTGGTGGGACTCGTGCTGAATCAGCAGAAAGGAGGGGCAGGGCGGAAACAGGGCATATCACCTTTAATATAAAAGGGTTAGTTACTTTTCTGCTTCAATTCTTTGGTCTTTTCATGTTGGGGAGAGCAGTGGATACCAAAATAATAATAATAATAATAATAATAATAATAATAACAACAACAACAACAACAACAAAACAAAATCCAAATTAATGAACAACCAGGAGTGAATGAAACTACCGTCAGGAGGGTGTACCCTTGCTACGGTAGCCAATATTGATCAGGCGACTCTGCTTAGCACAGAGTTCCAACTGTGCTGATCTCCAGTGCTTTGAGTCACTGGGCACACCAAGTCGAGAGGACTGCGTCAAACTGACTCTCACCTTTTTTCTATGGCCTCTGTACTTGTGTTTCCTACACCTCCGCCCGCCCGGGGCTTAGACTCTGCAAACATCCTCCACCCCCAACCCTGAGTCCCACAGTAATACTTGTTCAGATGAATACTTGGAACCCTGCCTCTTTGTGGAAACACCGGGCGGGGCAAAGGTGAACTAACTTCACCTGCGCTAACCGAGTGAGACACTGGCATGGAGGCCAAAGTTTGACAGCCTAGTGAGGAGTAACTTTTCCTCTCGGTAAACATAGGCAGCCCGTGTGCCTCTTTCCTGATGGAGGAGTAGAGAGATCCGCCCGTCTCTGTGAGGAGCCCGGCGTCCACAGCCAGCACACGCAAAAGCCACCAGTTTGGGCTCTTGGGAAAAGAGGAGGACGGTAAATGCTCCTTGTAGAGAAGAACTCAGAGTCTGTCCTTCAGCAATGCTCCCTCTGACTCACGGCTGTACTCACAACTTGGTTAAAGGTATAGGTAAGGTCAGGGGGGAGGAATACACTCCTACTGAAACCAAGGGGTAAAACACTCACTCCTTATCTTCTCCAGAAAAGTTCCTTTCTTTGAAGAACCATCGCCTTCCTTCAGACCCCAGAGCTTTCTTGACGCACAAGACAGTCTCTCCAAGAGGTCTGATGCTTCCTTGCTCACCCCAGGGATTTGGCTCTATAGGGCGGGAGGCTGTTTGCTTTATTCTTAGTCACACGCTGGCTGTGTGACCGTTTCTGTATTTCTCCCGAGCGTTATCAGACATAAAAAAAGGAACTCTGTCCCTTTAATACAGGCAGTAAACAGCAGAATTAGTTTCTTTTAAGAGTGACTTCCTGTGAATTGTGAAGGGGGGGGGGGAGCGTGTGGCTTCATCAAAGCAGCCTTGGCGAGCGCTTCCGCGGTGTGTCTTGTTAAGAGAAAATGTAACAAGACCGGCTGGATTCAGCTATCAAGAGGGGTTTTCAAGTTTGTTTACTCTGACGCGCAAACTTCCAGGAACAAGGGGTTCCATTGCTCTTGCACCAGGGCGGAAACTGCTAACAGAGAGTGTGTTGGTCCCAGTGGGCTTCCACGGCTATGGTTTACTGTATCCTCATTTTAACAACAAAAAAAAAGGACCGTGGATGTCGTGAAAGTCACAGGCACCCCAAGAAAATAGAATCCCGCCTTTCCACCTAGTATCAAGAGGACCAAACACAAGCTGATTCATTCGTTCTACCGTTAATGTCACTGGTTTCTCAACCTAAGCATCTCTTTGACTATGTCATTTGCATGGCAACCTTTCATTCCTCCCAACAGACAGATGCTCCTATTCCTGCGTGACAGATTGGGATCTTCCAACCTGTGAAAAGATTTATTCCCGGCCTCCTGGCACGTGGACAACTGACTTAGATCAATTCCTCCCCAGGGAAGCCTTTTGGTTATTTAGTCTAATTATTTTTGTAAATCTTTAAATGAAACAGAACTGGGACAGTCATGGGGGATACTTGGGTGCTTCTTGACCATTTTCCAAAAGGACAACGTCCGATCGTCTTCATGGAGGCCAAGATTAATCTACCGCTGTGGTTCCCCCATCTCAGAACAGCAGAAAAGGCGAAACCATTCATGTTCTTGCAACTCGAATCTTGGGGCGATAGATTTTTTACGCCAAGTAAGTATCAAGTAAATAAAAGTTGAGAACAAGTACTTCTTAACAAGACTACAACCACAGTTGTATAAGTGTTAAGTAAGTCTCTGGAAACAAAACTTTCTAGATGAAGAAAGACTCTCTTGGGAATAGGTCTTTATTTTTTTTTTCCTTCTTCTTTTTTTAGCCAAAGTCTTTTTCTTAGGCAGAAAAGGTCAGGCAGAATGAACACCATCCAGTTTTGGACATTAGCGTTTCTTCGGGTGGTGTGTATTTCGTGTCTTGTGTGAGGAAAACCGCTCACGAGATTTGTATAAATAGCTCTTCGTTTCTGAACTGAAGGAACTGTACATGCCAGAGACATCTTGGGGAAAGGTTTTACCCACGACTATCATCTCTCCCAGGTGACCTCGGAGTCCTTGCTAACCCTGACAGTCCAAAGAAGATGGCAGAGGCCAGACCTTAGAATAGCCATCTCCACGGTCCTTCTCTGTCCCACTAGCCCACCTGCCTATCCTCTCTCAGGGACGTTTCTCTTTGAGACGATTCATTTAGGATAACTCGTCCATTCAAAGGAAGTTAACTCAGCAAGAAATCAAGAAAAGGGTGAAATCTAAGGCTGGGTGACTCATTACTACTTCCTCGAAGAGAGATGCAAATGAATCTGCCCTTGAAGCAAGCAGCAAACTGTTTCCTTTCCTCACAGACCTGTGTGCAATGAGTTGCAAACATTGAGATTCCCAGGTCGTTCACATCTAACCAGCTCCAGCCGATGTCTCCACGCAGAGCGTTTATAAGCAGTTTTCTTGGCCTTGCTCAGAATTCCAATGTTTCCCCGGGGTGAGCCCTGTCGTTTCTCACCACAGGTTGAAAAGGAAGTAAGCCTGTTCTTTAAGCTCCCTTTACCCCCCTATATTGAAAATTAAAAAAAAAAATCTTTTAAAAAATGTTGTCTCACTTACCCGCCAAAAATATTTCCTGTTGGCATTCTTGGGAACCGTGTCGTTGGTGTAGACTTCGCCGATCAGGGGTCCGAACCTCGTTCCCTTTGGGATGTATTCCTTACTCACCACACCAATAACCTGAAGGGGAAACACATGAAGTCAACACTCAGATTCTGAGACGTCAGTCTAGCTAGTTCAGTGAATGGAACTGTCAATCGATAACCCAGCAAGGCGTCATGGATGCCTCCACAGCTGACAGTAAGCCATCTTTCCAAGTCATCCAAGTGCTGAAATAGTCCAGGGGACTGCTCTCTGGTGACACTGACTGCTTTAATTGTTTTGCTCGGTAGAAGACCAGGAGATCAGCGTTCCGTTCTAAGAGAATGGAGCGGCCGAGAGAGATGTCAAATTATTGCCTTCAGTTCCCTAGTTCCCTCCTTCTCCCTCAAACCATAAGCACAGTGTGCTTGAGGGAAATGCAAGAGTTTTAACCTCAGAAACCAAAATAATGCTCTTTAGCTGCTCCACAGAGGCCGAGGGAACCAGAAACCAAACACATTAAGGTTTTGTGTTGTTTTTTTTTTTTAAATTCCAGATGACTGCTCCCTCCCTCCTTCCTCATACCTTGTAAGGGTTCTTTACTAGAAGAAAGACCTTTCAAGTAACTTTGTTCTTCTCTAACGTCTACTCAATGGTGGTCAGAAGTCCCTCTTTGAAATGGAATATGTAATGAGACTGTGGGTTCTAAAAGATGTGGCTTCTAAGATCTGAGGAAATGACCTTTTCAGACTGAAGGCCTCGTGAATTCTGACTCTGTGGGGTTTGCTGAAGAAATACGTTAACTATGGCGACTCTTCCTTGAGCATAACTTTCTTTTTAGGGTATCAAGAAAAAAAAAACCCTCAAAAAAACAAACAAACAAAAAACCCAAAACAAACAAACAAACAAAAACCCCAAAGACAAACCAGGAAGTAATTCAAATGAACCTTGAGTGACTCTGATCACCTCTCCCAGTGCCAGGTTTGCTTTCTCAATTTAATTTTGGTTCTGGTTCAAAACAGTAAGGGAGACCTTACTGAAATGACCAAGGGCCTCATGTTTAAAGCACAGCATTTATTTTTATCTTATTTTTTCTTGGTGGCTCTCCTATGATCATATAACTGAACGGTAGGTGCACAGAAGCAAATCAATGGCCCTTCAGGTAGTTTGAGTGGAAACCCAAGACTTTCGCCTATGAGCTACACTGGTACCCAGTCTCACCAAAAGTCAAACCCTGTTCTAGTGTGGAATGAACAGACCGGAAGAGCGGGGACAGGCCACTCTCATGACAGGTGTCCTTTTATCATCAAATGCCATTTCTCTTAAACAACTTAACATTCAATACACATGTTAATGGGGCACCCTTAAGACAGGAAAGTGGGAGAGGAGAAATTCTCTATACCCAGCACAACTCGAAACAAACTCGTTGAGTTAAAGGTGTTATTTTTGGTCCTTTATGAATCTGTGGCAAAGGCCTGAAAAAACCAGATGTTCATCGCCTCCTCTCCTCTCGGCACATCTGTCTATTCTGCCCTCGTTACATCTGTCTATGTTTCCAAGAACACCTCATCGCTGGTGGCCTGTGCCACCAACCCAGCTTTGCGGAAACAGGAGCGTCTCAGAGCAGAGACTCCGGAGATAAAAATTTACACAGAAAGCCTGACTAGACTTCCCCGGTCCCAGGCCTGTTTAGGACAAATTATTGAACCCGCTCTGTAAAATCCATGGAATTGTCTCCTATAATACACAAATTATTAGACATTTACATTTGAATGCTTATTCCATAATATTAAAATGCCAAGCAGGACAGACAAATAATGCCATTTGTCAGGGAGCCAATAATTAGCAGCTGATAATTTCGACATATCCACTTTAAAGCAGTAATTTTAGGAAAGGCGCTCGACTGGTTCGTCGACTTCGTTTTAAATTATAGCCTCCTGTGCACAGTTTCTAGGGAGTCAGAGCTTGATTACCAACGAGGAGCAGGACAATGAGGTCACAGGTTCCCTTCCAGATTTGCTCCTCTCTCTACAGAGGAGCCTCTCGGGTTTTCACCTATAGATTTCAATGCTAACAAAAAACACGTTTCCCTGTGGCCAAAAGGAAGTTAGACCCTTGGTTCTACAAAAGGAAGAAGGAAAGAGAGAAAGGAAGGAAGGAAGGAAGGAAGGAAGGAAGAAAGAAAGAAAGAAAGAAAGAAAGAAAGAAAGAAAGAAAGAAAGAGGAGAAGGTACAAGCTATCTAGTATCTTTTAGGCACAACCACAACCATGGAGTTGGCACTGTACATGTTTAAGCCAGTGTTTGGAGGACCTGACATCTATAACCTCACAAACACAACTCAACAGACGAGTCTCGTGAATGAGAAGAAAAAGAGTAGCCAGGAATTCTGGGGTGGCTTCAAGTCCCAGTCACCCTGGAGGCAGAGGCCCGAGATGGGCGAGTCCAAGGTCAGTCTGGGAGATATAACCAGACCAAAATGCAACATTAGGTGATGTTTATGATTAAAATGGAACCTTAATAATTAGAATTCCTACTATACCAGAGCCCAGGAACAGGAGAAAATTCGCACTGACAGATAATCAAAGACACACAGTTCAGCATCCTGAGATAAGAGAAACCCTGTAGCTTCCAAATCACCCGCCTATCACTAGGTGTGGTGGTGCCTCTAATCATAGCAAGCAGGAAGATCAGCAGCTTGTGGCCTGCGCTCTGACTACAGACATCTCAAGATTCTATCTCAGAGAACATCAAATAAACCACCTATAGCCGTCCCGAGTTCAGCATGCTAACAACACACAGTGAACACGTTCACGTCGAATCCATGTCCGATTCGTCAAAGAAGACATTAAAAACTTCAGCTCTGAGGTGATGGTGATGGTGATGGTGGGGTTGTCTTTGGATGGGGCTAAGAGCCAAGGTTGTTCTTAGTGGGAAGTAGGAAACAGATCCAGATGAGTATCTTAGCCCAACCCCATCTTCCTAACCCATTGTTTACAGCGTCCTACCTAGGAACAAGCAAAGGGCACGGTGGAATTTGGCCTGTGCAGTGCTAAAAGGACTAATTAAGAGTGTGCTCACCTCACCAAGGAAGGAAACTTCACTGGAACTGACCAGGGTCCTAAAGAATTACTGCTGGGGACTGTGCTGTGTGCCTTCCCTCAACCCACCAGGGCGAGAAAGAGGCCTCCTAAGTCTGCCCAAGCTTCTTCTGCCCCACAGAAGCCCTTCACGGCTTGCTTTATGTGCCGGGCTGACCCCCCTGTCACCTAGGTGCATCCGTCTCTGTCAGTGGCTTTGGCTACAGGACACAAGCTGGAGCTCCGGAGATGAAAAGCAGAACTTCTTTTTAACTTTACAAAATGAAGATTCCTACCGTGCGGGACGGAGTGAGTGGGAACGAAAGTCCAATGGTAAGGATAACAGAGGTTTGTTTGTTTGTTTGCTTTAAAAACAAACCACCATTTAGAGAGCGTGCGTGATACCCAAGCCCAGTAGAAAAGCATCTCCACTGAAAAGAGACCCCGTTCCGCTCTGAATGCGGCCTGAGTTTCCTCACTTTAAAGTTACGATCCTTTAATGACTCGCTGCTCTCTTTCTCCTCCCCAAATCTCACCCAACAATTAGATCCCCCTTCCCGTATTCTTATTATAAGGGTATAGGCCAAGATGCCAAGTCTGTTCTTCACCCCAATTTTCAAAGGGATCAACAGGTGTTTTTTGAAAGGTTCGTTATCTTTACGTGAAGGGAGAAGCGGTGGGGCCCTGGCACGCGCTACCAAATAAAACAGTCTGGAGGTGGAATTGCATGTTATGCTGAGATTCCGTACAGATGGCTCAATTTAATAATGGACTTCAGTCAGAACCGGACACCGAGTCCCTAGATCTGTTTGTCACCACTCGACTTCAGACCAGAGTCACAGAGGAGCCACACAGTGCCTGAGGTCACGTCACCTCAGCTGACAGCACAGACTCGTCCTGGACACTGCTCCTAAACCTCCAATGTCAAAATTGATTATTATTATTTTTTTTACGCAGTCAAATATTCAGAGATTATTTTAGGAGGCTGAGGGGGAAACCCCCGCAAAAGAAGAACCCACCGGGTTAAACGTTCTAAACGTTTTGAATAGCATGACTGGACTTGGTTTTTAGGTCTGGAAATAGGAAGTAAGAATGATCGAACGGCCCCAAATAAAAGCACAGAATGATTCTGAACCGGAGCTAAAAATTAATGTCGAGATCAGAAATACGGTTCTCGTGTTTTGTTTTTAAACCAAGGTGGGTGGGGGTGGGGTGAGGTGGGGTGGGGGAAGGTGCTGACACACAGCACAAATTCATAATGAAAAATGATCTTGTTTTAAAAAAAAAAAATCCCCAGGATGTCGGCACACAGCACATAAAGTAACAGCTTTTGCTATTTTAGTGAAAACACTTAAAGATGGACAAGATCAAACCAGTCAGATAAAAACTACACGGAGAAAGGCCTTTCCCCTCTGTCACAGCTTATGGGGCTCGCGGAACTCGACGGTAATGTAAACATTTTATCCATCCTAGACGCTTCTGGCCTGGAACCCGGGTGCAGCTACCTCGCCCTCGGCGATGGCTCACTTCTGCCCTCCCCCTTCACCGCCCCAAGGGAGCTGTCCCGAAGCTCAAAACGGGAGACAGGGAGATTGAAAAAAAAAAAAAGAAATGGGCCCACGTTTTTTGGTGTATGCTTAGGACAGGATGATTCTTACATCTTGTTTCCTGGTTGCGTTCACGACTGAGGACTGAGGAGGCGCTAGAGGGACTGTTTTGGCTAAAATCTAGAGCGGGATCAAAGAATCCTGACTTTCTATGTGTTGTGAAGGACCCCCCCTGCCAAAACACAAGCACTGCCTCTTCTGGTGGCTTAACATACAGAGAGGGGGAGGAATTCAGCAGAAAAAAAAAAATCAAACAGGCTTAGTGGAGGTGAGCTATGTTAAAATAAAGCCACAGTGACACCAAGAGGGACTAGAGTAGCATGGTCTAGAAACACCGGGAGCGATCAGAGAACTTTGCTCCCGGTCTGTGCCTGGCTGTAACTACAGCCTTTGGGGAAGTTCTCTCTCTCTCTCTCTCTCTCTCTCTCTCTCTCTCTCTCTCTCTCTCTCTCTCTCTCTCTCTCTGAACCTTGAACTAAATGATCTAATAGCATAACTCTACCCAGCCGTGGCTTTTCAAGAGAACGGCAGAAATTGAGAAACTTGAAAGGGCTAACCTGAGAGGGACGAAGCAGATGACCAAAAATGGGAGTCTTTACCTCTATCCCAGTAGGCTACAGAGACACAGGACATGAGTGACCCTTATTGAACGGAACAATATTTAGGCAAATCTTGACAGGACAAAGAGCACACTACACCTTTTAAAGCCGTGGCCAGGCCTCAAATACCCAAACAAACGCTACATGGACTCCAAGGCTTACACACTCAGAGGCTTCCTATTGAGAAGAACATTGTCTTCAGAGAGAGGTATAATTAAGGGTGACCTCTGGGGTTACAATTTTTTTTTTGGCGATGTTTATATACAAACTACGGTTTAAAATTTGCTTTCCATAAAATACAACACTAGTTTCCCATCAGAAATAAAAACAAAGGGTGGAGCTTTAGGGAAACTCAAAGGCAGAATTCCTCTCTTTTAAGTTTAGACCTCAGTCTCTTCCCCCCAAAACATTGAACTCAGACACACAAAACAGGAAAGAGACAAAGTGTTTCCCGGACTCTGGGGATTCTTGACATGTTGTCGCTTAGGGAAGGGGGAAAGTGACCTGGCCAGTCATAATACATACTCCCAGGAGTAAATCTGGAATCCTTACAACACAGGTTTCCCTACCACCCCCACCCCATTCACTGCTCCCCAAAGACAGTATCAGAAACCACAGCCCTGTGGGTGACGGGGATGGTGGGAAGTCTCCTGGGGGCTTGCCTCAGCAACTTAGCCCATCAAATGAATCAGCCAGACTCTCAAGAGTAAGAATTTTTGCAAATCATTTCCCAGCCACACATCACGGCCAGCTCTAATTGTTATATAAAAGACTAAATACGAATCAGGTGCTCCTCAGGTCCTTGTCCCTTTGATACAAAGAGTGCACCCACTTCTGAAGCCATAAAATGTGGGCCTGTCAGCCCGGCCGAGGCAAAGGAACTGCCACAGGTAAACAGTGGTTAGTGAAGTCATCCTGACAGAGGACACGTTTATGTGACCCTCTTCCCGGCTAATGCCATCGCTTCAGTTCATAAACACGTCAAGGTTTGGAGAATAATTTTAGAAACCCAGCTAATAAAGCTGGCTCGTTAAAAGAATAAAGCCATCTCAGGAGCAAAGGGGAAACCTCTTTTTCTAAGAAAGTTTCCTTCCTTCAAAGCTTTGCTACAAGAGGGCCAGCAGGCGAAGCACTGGACACCTTTACAATGCTACCCACCAGTGCTGCAAGTCAGCTTTCCCAAGACATGCCAACTTGTCAAAAGATTTAACTGTTTACTAATTAGCACAGAACAGCTGAAGGGAGGAGGAAATGAATAGGAATTGGCTTGTAGAGAAAGCAATGAAAACAGCCACTGGGAGCGATCAATTATTTGCCAATGCTTATAAATTCTCCCAGTTCGCAGACAGAGTAGGAGAGCTGGCCCAGTTGCCAGTCAGACTTCAATAAGGCAGCCAGCCGCTTACCTCTTTGCTGTTGTTGGCGGCATACTTGAAGAGCAGGTTCCTTGGTAAGGACGCCTCGGCTTGAACAGAAGTACCCCCGTCGGCGCTGGAGTCCCAGGGGTGGTCGTTCACTATGTATGTACACTTCTCTTCAAACTCGGCCTCTGTCCACAGAGTCATATCCGCGTCCTCCATGTCCATTTTCATGATCCCAGACGCCTCTGCCAATCCTTGAAACTTCACGGAACCGGAGCTACACTTGGGGGCAGCCTGGAAGAGAAGGGAAAGGCTTTTAATCCCCATTGTCCGGCGTTCCCGTGCCTCCCTCTTCGAGGCTATGACTAACACAGGAGTCTGAAGACTTTAAAAGCCGATGGAGTACTTGTACAGTTGAGTAAGAGTCCAAAGCAGTATAAAGTAGACTGTCTTGAAGAAGCCTGGTTTTAAAATGCAACCCTTGGCTGAAAAAACAAAATGTGTATATACATCCACACACAGCTACCGTTGAACAATCCTTGGCTTTACCTCTGAAGGCAGAAATGCGTTGTGGGCACTGCTGCGTCCTGTGTCCCGGGACGCCCGGGGTCATGGCCGCCAGACCCTCAGAGCTGTGGAAAAGCTGCCTCAGAGAAGTGTCACAAACAAGGGGAGGAAGAAGCAGGGGCGCTGTCTGCGTCTGAATGAAGCTAAAAATGGAAAACGCGTGTGGTGCAGGAGCGGAACCCAGCCTGCCTTTTCCAAATGGGGAAAACTGAACTTTCCCACCAGTTCCCTACCGAAACAACTTTCAAAACAACTGGGTCCCCCTCCCTTTACCGCGCGCGCGCTCATCCTCTTTCAGCCTCCAGCAGGCAAGCCTGAGAGGGGTTGCATCCTGCCAGCATCCCTGAGCACCAGCCTTCCCGAGCTCCCATGGACCACAGGAAAAGAAAAATTGGGTGAAGGGGAAACACCCAGCAACTTTTTTTTTGATCGGTGGGCATCTCGAGCCAGATAGGAAAATTAAAAACAAAACATTAAAAAAAAAAAAAAGTCAATAGAATTCCCTGAAGAGAATTCCTTTAGGAGCCCTCAGCCACAAATAGCACTTTCTATTTAAATGTGAAAGTGCATGAATTCCCAGAAGTCACTGAAGTGGCACAGTTTACTGTAACTAAAGTTATACAGAAGACTTGGGGGATCCTCCTCTTATCTGCCCTAGGAAAAAGTCCTTTCCAAAGAGGAAAAGCAAAAACGATAAGACAGCCTCTGCAACATATTCCCACGTAGACGCCGCAGATAAAAATTAGGACTGAGTATATTCATGTAAGAACGTGCGCTGGTGAAAATGTAAACACAGTTCTGCCGGAGTCCCTCCAGCTGGTTTTTACAATTAATTCCCCACACGTCCCCTAAATGTGATGCTCCTCGGAGAGGAGAGATGTTTACTTGTCCTCGTCTCGGTTACAACTTAAACTATATTATTTTTTACTTAGTTCCAACATGTAAAGTCATGTTGGACAAACGATGTTAAATAAAACTGAAAACCTAAGCCAACCGGGATAGATATTTTACCGGCAGCGGATGGGGAAGCGGACAAGAACCACTACTGAAATTTCAGCGAATTGACAATTATGGCTAGAACTGAAAGGGTTAATGAATCATACGGTGAGGGGGGAAAAAAGAGTCTTCTAAATGTTTGACAGTGCTCCGCGCAACTAAAGCAGAAGCGCTGGTTTCTACTTGGCTTCATTCTTTAAAAAAGAAAAAGGAAAAGGAAAGAAAAGAAAAGAAAAAAAAAAAAAAAAAAAAAGAAAAGAAAGGGGCGGGGAGGAGGAAAGAAAAAGGGATAAAAAAGTTTTAAAATCGTATTAAAGGCAGAATCTGGTTCCTTACCAAGGTCGTACCCACACGCTTTTCCAAGAGAAGATCCAACATCTGAGATAAGCCTCGCTCATGTCCACCCAGTCCACATCCTCCCGCGTCCCTGCCGGGCTGAGCTGTACTGACGCGCACCTCGGCGGTCCCTCCTTTTCTACGGCCGCGGGCCGGGCTCGCTCCGGGCGGACAGGTGCTGCGCGCTGCTCTTGCGTCTCGGCGACACTGGAGGGCCGAGTGTCACGGCAGCAGTGTCTGTGCTGGCGAGCGACTGACTGCTCTTCCCCTCCCAGCCCGGCCGCAGACTTCTTTACCAACACTGACGGTCTGATTCACTCCTACCAGCCGCCGCGATGGGGGCGTGGCCGCACCTGGCCAGCCCAGCCGTGCAGCGTGGGGTTCAGGGCTTCCCCCCACCGATTGCGACCCGCGGCAGCTTCCTCTGTTTGCAAATGGATTTCAACACGGACTGGGAATCTTCTGACTTCCCTTTGCAGGCGCTTGCCCTCCATGTTTACTCACACTGCGATTGTATTCTAAGTCCTCCGGATCGCTAGCTTCCTGTCGCGGCAGAATGGGGCGGGGTGGGGGAGTGGGGGGGTAGGACGACTCCTCCTCAAAAGAAAACCCTAGTCACCTAGACTCGGTGTCTCAATTACAGGATCCGCCGTACTTCGAAGGACAGAGCTGAAGTATTTTTGGCAGCACATGCGTTACCATGTCGCTGTGTTAGTCCTGGAGTCATTGCTGGTGAAGTAAATATTCTAAGGGGTTTCTCCTCTAGTACGGAACGTATAGGATTTCATTTCTCCTGCTAACTGAATACAGTCAGCTTGGTCAGACCTGACTTCCTCCTTTCAACCGTTTGGAAATAGGGAAACAGGAAAAAGTTATAATCCCATGTACTGGTTTTGTTGTTCCTGCCTCTCATCCCCAAACCCACAGCCAGGCTTCTGAGCTCGGACACACAATGGAGAGTTTGAATGCTTCACAGTTAAAAAGGGGGATGCTGGACTGATGGCAGTGAGTGGAAAGCCGTCGGAGGCAGTAATTAGTGGGGCTCTGTCCGAGCCTGGCCGGCTTTTTCCTTCAGCCCTAGTCTAGTCTGTCTTCTGGAGAAGGAAGGACATCCTGTGATGATGGCATACAATGTCCTGTTTGTTTATTATTAAGAGCGTGGACCTTGCATTCCTGCTTCTCATTACAAAACAAACCAGATGCGGGACTTCCTTCAATGGTCTTTTGCCTTCACTGGGATCCTCCAATTCACAGAAACAATGCTGCCAAGGTCCCATTTATAGCCAGATTCCCATCACGCAAGACTTTTTAGATCACAGAAGTCCAAGTCTTCCCCCCTTTCCTGCTTGCCTCATCACGGGTCCTACCCCCTCCCCCACCCCACTTAAAAAAAAAATCACCTCTCCCGAAAGTTTACGTTGAGGTATATCTTTCTTTTCTAGTATTCTAAACACACGGGACACACACACACCCACCCACATCCAGGTCCACACCCACATTCACACACCCAGACCTAACCTAATGATACCAACTTAGTCATACAATGAAGTGGACATCTGAGTATTTGTTTACAGGAAGAAATGAAACAGAGCAAAACAAAAGCTCAACTCAATCGTAAAGACAGGCCTGTTTATCTGTTTTCCTTTCGAGAAACTTTCCCAGAAATTTTTTTTTGGGGGGGGGGAAGTGGGTAGGAGGTAGAAGATTGTGTCACAGAAAATGGCTTGTGCATCTAAAAAAAAAAAATCCTTCTACAACTTGTGTAGTTCAGAACAATCAAATTTATACCAGGGGACGGACGAGAGTAGCACACTCACTCCCTGGGGG
Organism: Rattus rattus; assembly: GCF_011064425.1. Classification (NCBI taxonomy): domain Eukaryota; kingdom Metazoa; phylum Chordata; class Mammalia; order Rodentia; family Muridae; genus Rattus; species Rattus rattus. The sequence goes on from NC_046171.1 coordinate 44,254,058, forward strand.
CTGCAGGTCCACCTGTTATTACATTTTCCGCCAGAGGGGGCGCTAGCACCAAGAGGAAACGGGCTGTTAGCGTGCTCCTGTGCCGCGGGTATAAAACTGAATGAACAATTCTTAAGAGTTCTCAGAAAGGGCCAAGTGATAATTAAACAAAAGAAATCCAGCCTCCTGCAGAGGGTTCATTAACTGATGCTGAGTCAGCACCACCACGGACAGAAAAACAATGCAGTCATTCCAAGGGCTGGCCTGCTGCTAGCTGTCTCCACTACACACACAGCAGTTAACACAGGCCCCCCCCCTTTCTACCCTGCTTCCCTTTCAGGATAAACTCAGTGCTCTTGGGGCACAGATACCATGCAAGTGTCAGTGATTCCACCGCTGTGACGTAAAGAAATAAGCCAAGGGTGGCAGTCAACCGGGAAGAGGGCTATTTTAAGCCAAATGTTTGCTGTAATGACTGGAAGATGCCAGTGAATCAACTCACTGTTAATTAATATCAGCCTGCGCTCACCTTCCGAGGTGGTGAAATGGGCTTGAGTCTAGGGAGGACGCAAACATCAAATATCAGTTGAGGCTTATCCAGGCAACCCTAAAATTAGTTCCAGGTGGGTGAAACTATCAGGAAATAATAATAAAAAAAATGGGATACAGTATTGGAGTATAATATCCTTGGAGTGTTTGTTTCTTGATACCAGGAGCCGAGGGAAAACAAAACAAAATAAATAGCTCCAGGCCAATTTTTGATGATGATCGTGGTAGTTAAGGGGCGATAGTGATATAAGCTAAAAGGAAGGGCACCAAAAAGAGGAGAAAGGAAGTACGATCATATTCAGCAAAGCCACATTCATATGACGGACTTAGGTATCGTCCAGAGCAGAATAGCTAAGTAGAGCCTGAAGGTGCGCTCAGCGTCACCCAGCACTTCAAAGGCTGGAGCCAGGCGCGCCCAGGATGCGGACTAAAGCTCGGACACTGGGAGACGCTAGCGCAGCAGAAAGCACGGGGGCGGCCAGGGTCTGGAATCTTAAGTATTAAAATATGTCTTCTAAACAACCACTGGGTACAGTTTTAGTCGTTTTATCATTTTGTCCCGTGTTAGGACACCCCAGCCTCAGTAGCTGTCTTTCTTCATCAGCCGTTCCCCCGCAGAGATCTCTCTGTAAGCGTCTGTGAAATGGTAGCCCATGCCGATCCGAATAGCTCTGTTCTCAGAAAGCCTGGTCCTTTCCTTTTGATGCATCATCAAAACCCAACATTCGTTCAGTTTCAGCTCCTGGGCTAGGTTCCCCGCCCCTTTTAGTCTTTGGGTGGGTTGGGTATCACTCTGTAGGCCGGCAGATGACTCTAAGGGTAAAACAACTATTGTGGCATGGAAGGAACTTGAGCACCAAATCTGGAGACCGGACTCCACTTGGGTTAAAAAGAATTTTTTTCCTCACGTAAGGAAAGTAAGAAAAAAAAAATGGGATAAAATATGTTCAAGATGAAACGAGTTTTCATTTTCTAATTCAACTCCTGTTATACCCAAACAAGGTCAATGACAGGCTAACCACATCAATAGATCACCCCCCACCCTCTTCCCCACTCCCTACTCACCCACCCACCCTCAACCCCCCACACCCATTTCCCACTTCCTGTAAGCTAGGCATCTTCACGCTGGTAAACATTTGGGGACCAACTGTTAAGTCTGAGCCTTAAAGAGGGGCTCTGTGGCTTTGAAGCCCTCCCACATGTCTCAAAGCCAGGCTGAGAACTGGAGGGGGCACTTGGCTTTTAAACTTGAACAGCCTTTTCAACTCAAGTCAACCGGGCTTGGCTTCTCTGGCTGCCTTCCGTTTTTAGGAGCCGGACAAGAAGAGCAAGTTATGTGTGTGTGTGTGTGTGAGAGAGAGAATGTATGTATGACACATGCTGTGTTACAAGGCAGCGTGTGTGTCATGGGTGTGATTATGTGCACGATATGTTTCGATGATGTGTTAAATCAATTTAAAAATAGCATAAGCTTCCTTCGCGTGACACACAGCTCACCTCCCCCAAAACTGGGACAAACATCGTCAGGGCCTAGACTTTGGAATGGCGATCCTAGGGGCCTGTGGGACGTTTAAGAATGATGTCACTGTTTTGACTTGCTTAAGAAGGGAAACAGAGATTAAGTAAATTAAAGGAGAGCTCTTCTCTCTCCTCTCTCGAGGAATGTACCAAAGATAAGCACTCTCCTAAGGCCCATAAAAACCTTCAAGATGGCCGCAGTGACAGGGCTTCCCAGCACTGTCCGTGTCATGACACCTCAGTATATTTTGGTCCTGTCACAGTTTTGGTTTTATCTAATTATTCACTCACTTCTAAGTCATTCAGTTTAACATCCACCGACTTCACAAATAATGCCAACCGTCGCTAACCCTCCTGTCCCTGGCATTTGTGGAGGAAACCACTGTGGGTTTCCAAGATCTCGGATTGCCTTTCTAATTGTTTTTATTATGGTGATTCAGATCTGAGAGGGATCTTAACTCCTGAAAAGGCTGTGGGGAAAGCAATCATTTCTGAACCCAGAGGACGTCTAGCCTGGATTTGGTGTGAAAAGGAATGAGAAGATCCAGGGCGGAGAGACTTAAGGAGAGAGAGGAGGCATCAGGGCATCAGAACAATCTCCTCTCAGAGTCTGAGGGTGGAAGCTTCCACACCAGTGAGAGCCCAGGACCAGGGTACGCCTCTCTCTTTCAGTGGGAGGAGAGGCCCTACAACAAGGAGAAAGGCTCACAGTGGAAAGAAAAAGACGATAGTGTACACAAAGCCTTGGGCTCGATTCCTAGCACTGCGCGGAGCAAATAAAGAAACAGAGGCCTATAATCTCCACATGGGGGTGTTGAGGCAGGAAGATCAAAAATCGAAGGTCATTCTCACCTACAAAGCAGGTTAGCCTAGAGTAGAGGCTCGGTCATGGGGGCAGAAAATGGGGGGGGGGCTGATGAATACTTCTCCTTTCTAAGGGAAGATGGGAGATGGTAGAGGATGTGTCGTCCGTCTGTCTGTGCGTGCATTTGCTGGATCATAGACACGTGCACTCAGATTCTCCGGGAGTAAGAAGCGGACAAAGAGAGCTAAAGATCACCGACCCCTGTCCCGTGCATACATTCTGCTCCAAAGGGTGTAGTTCTTTTCCTGAGCCGAATACCAGATTCAAGACCAAAGCCCACTTCCCTGCCAGGTAAACTGTGGACCAGCTCTGCAGAAGCTTCCCGACTTTACTAACAATAATCTCACCTGCAACCATGACCCTGGGAGCTTACAGGCCTACTGTCTAGGAAAACAACCCTATAACTCTCGGAACCCAAAATTCAAGAGTTAGGAGCGTCACGCCAGGCTTAGAAATCGAGAAGGAAGCCCAAGGCAGAATCTTTTACATTAAGCGCAGAGTCTGGAGACGAGTGACCAGTCCCTCAAATGTAGCCTTTCCCACCTGAGAGGCTGAGGGTAATAGAGGAAACAGAAGACAATGGTATTACAATAACAGGCCTCATCTAATAGACACCTTATCTTCTGAAAAGGACTCTCCACTGTTGACTAAGTATAAGCCAGATAACCCTTTTTAACGGGAAGATAGTGAGGGGGTTCTGACCCATCGGGCCCTGACAAAGAGAGTGGGAGACTCTGAAGCCATCAGCCTGGAGTTATCTGTCACCATCTACAGCCCATTGTTCCCTGAAAGTGCCTACCAGGGAAGCAGAGATACCTGTTAGGTTCAATAGCCATCTTTCTTCCCCTTGAGGTGCACCTGTGGGGACCGGGGTGACACTGCATTACCTTAGAATGGGATCCACCACAGAGAAAGTAACAGCTTGGTGTTTGGGGGAGAGCTCCTTTGCCAAGAGCAGACACTGTCTTTTAGGAGAGCTAAGCCCACGACGGAGGCCATTAAAAGTATTAGAGTGTACACTGCCCCGGGATCCTCCGGAGGAGAGCTGGGTCCTGACAATAGACAATTAAAGCTGATAAATCCAGGCTATTTGTTGCAGGTCTAATTCCTCCTAATTGTGTGCCTCTTGTATTCAGGGCTGAAGCAAGCTCGTCTAATCTCCCAAGTACCTGACCTATTTCCGAAAGGATCTTTCCAGGCTTCCGTTTCTTCCCATCTGGACCCCAGCCCCTCTTCTACAGTGCCCCCCCCCGTGGGCTTGAAATGTGAAGGAGTAAAGGGTAGCAGGAAGAAGGCAGAGGCCACATCCAAATCAGTAACTCCGAGGGCCCCAGTCCCTATCCTAACAGGTAACAGCTAAGCGTGCTTATGGGCTGGCCGGCGATTACATTGCACTTTGCTTGAAGTTCAACAAGTGGCAGGAAGCACCCCTAGGACCCATCCCACTGCTGGTCCCCAAGAGCACATGGCCCCAGCGATTCTGTGTTAGAGCTGAGGTCCCACTGATTGTACTAATACCGGCTGGTCAGAGCAAAGGTTCACTTCATCCAGCATTCCTAAGGATTCTGCCCAACAATAGCATTTGGAATGCCAGAGAGCCCTACAGACCCACTCAGGGATCGGCCTTTGTGTCAACTTTGTATTCCCACGGTGGGAAGTTAATTTGAAATAAGGTCGCGTGTGGTATGTACATATGTGAGGGATATCACCGTAAAACTTATCATCCGGTGCAGTTGATATGCGCTGATACAAACAGACGAGAAGTGAGAGTTCACCCGAGAAGCCTTGTTCTGATGGGTCAAGGTGCTTGCCAGCAAGCACCAAGAAGAACGCGTCTCAAGGCTGCAATTAGTTTGGAGAAAGGATTTTTTTTCAGTGCTTGTGAAACAAGGCACGTTGAGTTCCTTTCGTACATGCACGTCACGGAACAGGCTTGATTCTGCCCTTTCCGTAGCAACTAAAAAAAAAAAGTGTCATCTCTATAGTGATCATGCTAGAAAATCATCAAGAGCCCACCTCTGGCTGAGAACGCATGTGCAAAGGGAGGCGAAACTCACAGCAACCGAAAACTGAGCCCATCTCTAGGGAGTGAGGGCAAAATATTGCAGATAACTGAACGTTTGCTCCGCCGTAGTCTGAACGGGCTGAACCAGTGACAGGCAGTCCCCAGCAGGGGCTCGACTGATAAACTGTGTCAAACTCCAACCATTTGTCAGCACCAGAGAGGGGAGAACAAGCTGAAAGATGGACTCAGGAAACAGATTTATCTGGTGTAACACATTAACTAGTCTAAAAACCAGTAGATAAATGTAAACGCATTTATCCCCTTCCCCAACCCCTGCCCCCGCAAGAAGAGGACTAATCTCGTCGCTCCGCTGCGTACGTAAGGCTGCGTACGTAACTGGAGGGTCTTCAAGCTTTCACCACCTCGGGTAACTAACACTACTGCTCCTTGATGTTCTTTCCAGAGAATGGCTAAACAAACCGAAGATTTATTTCCCTGTTGACCACGCTTTCATTAGCAATTAGTCTGCACTAATATAAAAGTTTCTGTCAGACTTGAAGAAAGAGTTCTCCATTCTCTAGAATAGAGGTTTTCGAAAACTGTAAAAAATTAATGTGGTTAAAAACAAACACAAACAAACAAACAAACAAACAACAAAAAACCGTGAACTTAGACCTCAAACTGGTATGCACAGTAAATGTACATTTTGCTCCATATTGCTCTGAACATTCTTGGAAGCATTTTTAATTTCAGGAGTTCCCATAAAAAGGCCAGACAGAGGCTACTCGAGTGTCTGCATTACGGCAAGCCTCCAAAGCTGACGAAAGTCATGGCGCAAGGCACGGACGCAAAGACATGCTCCCAGGCCAGACAGTACCTCTAGAACCCAAAGCTGTTGGTCTCCTTCCCCATGCCAGCTACCTTTGTTTTGTTTAAGCTTTACCAGTAAATTTACTAGGAAATGAGATTATCTGTGCTCTTCTCCCTTCTGTGAACAGTCATGGCTATTGAAAGCTCAATGCTCAGCTCAGTACTGCATTGATGTCTGTATTAACACAGGTCTGAATTAAGGTCTGCTGAGGAGATTAAAAGCGGTTCTTGGATCCTATCTATAAACGAGGCACTGAAACTGGCTCTGAAGACACCCGTGCCAGAGAAAGACTACGGCACAAAGTCCACAGTCATAGAATTTAGGAAGTACTTCGGGGCAGAAGCCGTCAACATAAGGGCATACCTCTGACCTCAGCTCTTGGAAATAAATTCTTTCATTAAAAACAAGGCATCACCACGTAACTTTAGCTAGCCTGGATCTCAATACGGAGACCGGGTCTTGAACCTGCAGAGCTGCCTGCGTTTGTTTCGAGAGCGCTGGGATTCAGGGTGTGAGCCGCCCACCACACCAGACCTAAGGCAGTAGACCTGGCAGGCACAGAGGCTCACAGGCTACGTCTGCTCAGTCCACTCTCACCTGTCAGCACACCCCCATGCTGGAACTTTCCGAAAGCTTTCCTGCCAGTCTTAGGCCCTTCCTCCCCTCCGTAGCTACTTTATCCCACAGTAATTAGGTAAAATTAGAGAAATCAACCAATTAGACTCATCACTCCTTAGCGGGCTGATAATTCTGACTGCAAAATGGTTTTGAATGTGCAGAGAAGTTTAAAGGGAAAGTAAGTCATGTGGCTACTTTGTATAAGGTTCTATTTGTTACGTGTGCGGTTTGATAAGTAGACTAAAATTATACTTTGTTCAGTGTTGGGGTTCTCTCACACACTGCTACTTTGTACCTAGTTCGGATTAGTGCTCAGAATTTTAAACTATTAGAGACAAAGACCTCCATATTTTCTACTAATAAGTGTAAAAAAAAAAAAGCAGCTATGCAGGTGTTTGTAAAAGTAACGTCTGTGAGAGCATTACTCCTGAGCTACAACAGAAAGAGAGAGAGAGACACACACACACACAGAGAGAGACAGAGAGACAGACACACACAGAGAGACACACAAACATATGTCAGGTGTTTTGTGTTTTCCTGTCTGGTTTCCCTAGCTTAAAAATTGAGTCAGTTCTCTCACAAGGGCTGTGGATTTCTCTGGGCATCGCCTGGAACCAAATTTTTGTGGTCCTCACACTTTCATGGGAGGCACTCTTAGCTGTTGAGCCATTTCCCCTGAGGAATTTCTAATTGAAATGCATTGATATATCCTGATGGTAAAAGCTGGGGTCTGGGGCAGGTGGAAAGGATCAGGGTGGGGAGCTAAAAGGGAGAACTGAAGGAAAGTTCAGTTCCACCCTTGAGTGAGGGAGGAAGCGATTTGTGGATAGTTGACAGTCAGGATCCTGGAAACCCCAGGAGGTAGGTTTCCTGCATTTGCCTGGAAGCATGGGAGATTACCCCAGTGCCCTGCCCATACATTGCCACAAAGGGTCTCCCACAGCCCCGGGGGCAAACAGGTTAATTTATTATTCTTAGCTTACCAAGTGGGCCTTTTAAAAAAGACAGTCACTGTTAGCAATTTGGTGTAGATTCTAGCAGTTAAGTGTCACTTCTAAATGGATTTGTATCACAAATAATGTTTCTGTTTGTTTCTGGTGTTTTAAGACACTTAGCTAACTTGAACTCCTGATCCTGCTCAGTCTAGCTCCTAGCTGCTTCTATGTAGGTTACCACTGTTCCTAGTGTTTTATGACTGGCAGTTCCTCTTACTACTGTGAACACTTCTCCCAAGTGTTTGCCACTCTTAGTGGCCACGGAGTACTCCAAAGTGCAACTATGTATCATTTTAAAAATTTAATTAATGGTCGACATGTATCAATTGTTTTCAGTGCTCAGGGTTAGCTCAGGATCTGGCTAAAGTTCATATTTCTACCCTAGTTCATATTTCTACACATCAGCCCTAATGTCCCCGCCCACTTTGGAACTGAGGACTGAACCCAGGGCCTTGCGCTTGCTTAGCAAGCGCTCTACCACTGAGCTAAATCCCCAACCCCCTTAATGTATTTTTTAAACCACACAGAATTCTCTAAGAAACTGGGGACTTGAGCCTCTTGTTCAGGATTTAATTCTGAATTCAGAAGTGACATCTAAATTCCTGAGTGCTATCCTGCAGAGTGTGGGACCTGCAGCAGGGACAGTATGAGTCAAGAGACTTTCTCTCCCGAGCTGTTCATGGGGTCCAAGTTTTCTTGGATAGTAGCTGATTCTAGTTCCAACCAAGATACACATTAACTATGAAGCTTATGTCTGCCTACTTTCAAACAGACTTAAAAGTATTAACTAGCTGGATTTTACTGTTGTTGTTTAATTTTGTTTTTGAGGTAGGGTCTCACTAAGTGTCAAAAGTTGAACTCACAGGGCTCTTCTTGTCTCAGAGGCCTCCCCAGTATGGCAATTACAGGTATCAGCTAAAAGTAACAGTTGAATTTGAAAATATTTGCCAGATATTTCCTAAGCAAAACAATAGACAAAAATATAAACAGTAAGTATTATGTACAATGAATACACACACACACACACACAAAAATCATTTCTTTTTTTCTGAGACAGGATTCTTTATATAGCCCTGGCTGTCCTAGAACTCACTCTATAGACCAGACTAGCCTTAAACTGCCTCTGCCTTCTGAGTTCTGGGATTAAAGATGTGCTCCACCACTCCCTGGCCAACAATCTCAATTTTTAAAAATGCAGTTCCTTGATACTATTTAGCTGACCAGAGGGTTTAGGCTACAAAGTGGCTTGATCACTTTTTCAGAGACTTTTTAAATTGAGGAAGCAGTAAATCCCTGGGGATGGAGAGATGGCACACCGGTGTGGAGTATTAGCTGCTGTGACACCAGAGCTGGGTTCCCGACACTGTGACTTACAAGTGTCTTCAACTACAGTTCCAGGATACTCCTCGTCCTGGACTGGTCTCTCTGGTATCAGGCATGCATGTAGTGTGCAGACATATGTGCAGGCAAAATTTCCAAACACATTAAATACATATATTTTTAAAAAATAATTTAAAATTAATAAATAAGGCTCCTTAACACTACTGTAATGTTGATAAGTAGCTTAATCCTCTTTCCTTTGGGTTCAGACCATCAGGGTACCTTGCCACACATCCCTTTATCTCCTGGAGTTGAACCCTGTGCCAAGCCCCGAGCTCAGCTGCCTCATGTTGGAGGCAACAGTCAGTTCTCCTCTCTTCTGCTCCTTGATAACTTCATTAACTCCCCTTCTGGACACAGCACAGACACTGGCTTCCAGAAAGCTTTAAGCCTGCTGGCATAAGGTTCCTTTCCAAGCACCCCTGGAAGTCTGTGTGGGATGGAGATTGAAACTGTCCTGTTTCCAGAGAAGAGCTAAGTCTGCCCTACCATGTTTCTGTTCTCTTTTTCCCAGTAGCCAGGACATCAATGGTTAGAGGTTGTTACACAGTTCCCCACAGTAGGCAGCAGGACCTGCACGTTCATCTGGGCTGAGCCTTGCAAAGGCGCACACTGAATCCAAGACCAGTTGTCTGGTCTTGAGTTTCATTACAGATGAGTCTTAGAAGAAAACACTAACTATACTACTAACTGTGAGATCTGTCTGTCATCTATCTATCTATCTATCTATCTATCTATCTATCTATCTATCTATCTATCTATGTATCTATCTATGTATTTATCTATGTATCTATCATCTATGTATCATCTCTCTATGTATCTATTTATCTGTGTATCTATGTATCTATCTATCTATCTATGTATCTATCTATGTATCTACTATGTATCATCTATCTATCTATCTATGTATCTATCTATGTATCTATCATCTATGTATCATCTCTCTATGTATCTATATATCTATGTATCTATGTATCTACCTATCTATCTATGTATCTATCATCTATGTATCATCTATCTATCTATCTATCTATCTATCTATCTATCTATCTATCTATCATTTACCTAACTCTCTATTTCTCTGTTATAACAAACCATAGGCAACTGAGACTTTCAGTCTCAGGTAAGGCAACTCCTAGTAGTGTACTGCATTCTTGTGTAGCTGTGACAAGGAAGACCATGCCTCTCAGAGCGGTCTCATTCACAATCTGAATTCTTGCAGAAGAACTGAAGAATACTCCCCATTACCCCCTACCCAACCCACTGACCCACAGAATAATTTCCAGGTTGATTTCAATGTTGCTCTCTCTCAGAAGATGAATTTGCTCTTTGCTCCTCTTTCCCAACCACAAAGAAAAAGCTAAGCGCTACAGAGGGTACCTTTCCCCCACACACTGGATAAAGAAGAGACACATCTGTGGCTTGGTGGGCACATGAAGACAAAAGCCCAGGCAGAGACACACAAAAGTGGAACACTTGACCAGAGAACATTAAAATACGCTTCACAAATGCTTCCGTTAGTAGTGGCCTTCCAACTCTGGGGCACCCAGAATGTTCTGGAAAACCTTACAATATTATCATTCAGGTTGAATCTCATACCCATTAAATCAAATGATGAGGTGGTGGGGGGTGGCTAGCTAACCATCTTTGAAGTGTCTTGGGTGATTTGAACATGCTGATAAACGGGGTGGGGGGGTCTTCACTTTACTTAACCAGATTTCCACCTTTTCAATGCTATTGTCTCTCCTAATGCTCCCTGCAAAGTCAATGTCCTGTGCTCATGAGTTGTGGCTGCTAAATCTTTTCCATCTAGATTTTAGCTACCATACAAGATAATGAATTTCATCATGGCGTCTTCCTACATAAACATCATTGTATTTTGCTCATATTGACTTCCTTATTACTCTGCTCCCTCTCTCCTTCCTATTAGTCTCTCTTCTGCTTTTTTTGGGGGGGTGGGGAGAGATCATATATACGTACAGATATATTGCTAAATCTGGATTATGCATGAGAAAAAAATGCAATATTTGTCTTTCTTCTCTATCTCTCTTTTGCTTTTGCTTTTTCATTTTTTTCAAGACAGAGTTTCTCTGTGTAGCCCTGGCCATCCTGGAAATCACTTTAGATGAGGTTGGCCTTGAACTCACAGAAATCCGTCTGTCTCTACCTCCCGAGTGCTGGGACTAAAGGTGTGTACCACCACCACACGGGCTGCTTCATTCTTCCTTGTTCCCTTTTCCCTATGTAGTTTCCTCCTGCTTTTATGTAACTTACACCTTGGTACAGAACCACCTTCTAAGTGTATGGCTTGGAGCAGACACAGTCTGCCTCTGCCTGAAGGTAAGCACGCAGGTTCTGCCGCAGTAGCCCCAGATCGTGTGCCTATTCCAGTTATGGATGAATTCGTGGCTCAGAACAGAAACTACCACCAAGATGTGGATGAATAATTAGCAATGCTGGAAAACCGACTAAAAATCATGCATTCTGTGGCTGGTTATAGATTCGTTGAGAGAGTACTTGTCTCAAATGTATGGGACATTGGGTTGGATCCCCAACACTGCCAAAGTAACACAAATTCTACATTCTATCAAAAGTGGGTGGGAATTATCATCCTTATACATCAATTCTTTATTCATCGCACGCGCGCATACACACACACACACACACACACACACACACACACACACACACACACACACACACACACCAGGCCTGTCTCCAACTCACAGATGCACCTGCTTCTGTCTCTCAAGGGCTGGGATCAAAGGCACCAGCCACCACACCCAGCTTCTAAGACACAGTCTTAATCCATGGTTTAAACACAACATTACACACATTGTAACTCTTCAAAGAAACGGTGGAAGATGATCATAGGACAAACATTTCAAGGTAGCAAAAGCTGCTCTTTGGGGTACCGCTGGCACCTCAAACACAGTCAGAGCTTAGTATGTTTTTCGAATAAACAAAAGATAGACAGTTATCCATTAATAATGTTATCAACACTTACATAAAAAGGAACATCAAAAGATGTCAGTACTTAAGTTTTTAGGATAAATCTCTGTCTCTAGGTAATTATATGACATGCTTTTTCATAATAACTTTCTCTAAATTTTTAAAAGACTCATTTATTTATGCATATGTGATGTTTTGCCTGCCTGCCCTCTCTCTCTCTCTCTCTCTCTCTCTCTCTCTCTCTCTCTCTCTTTTCTCTGTGTGTGTGTGTGTGTGTGTGTGTGTGTACACCTGGTGCCTGTGGAGGTCAGAAAAGGGCATCCTATCCTCTGGAACTGGAAAAGGATGGTTGTAAGCCGCCAGAGAGGTGGTAGGAACTGAATCCTCTGTAATAGCAGCCAGTGTTCTCAACTGCCAAGTCGTCTCTCCAGCCCTGATAGAACTTTTGTTGAAATAAATTTAATTACTTATACCAAGAGCTTGAAGATCCATAGCCTTTGGCCAAATGATTCACATGCATAGGAAGAGATCCTTGGGAGAATAGCTTGAACAGTCAGAGTGATATAGGCATATTTAACTAGAATGTTATATGTGGTGATAGTAGGTTAGAAGTGGTCTGATATTGAAGTCTGTGGGAACTTGCTACTTAGATTAAGATGTTGGTTATGACATGGCTATTAGTCAGTCACTGAAAAGGTCTGAGGTAAAGGCAGTAGAGCGAATTCATACAATAAACCACCAGACAAGAAGTACCAAGGCAAAAAGTCCCTATGATTTTATTTGTTTCTTCAGACGACTCCTAGGAAGTCCTTTGATGTAAAGACTAAACATCTAAAGCCATTAGAAGGGCTGTCTTAATGTCCCCTTCTCCTCTTCTAATTAGTCCTAATGAAGACAGGACCCATAAATTTCAATTAACTATAATCCTCATCTGGCATAAAACTCACTGGTCCATATGTTAGGTCTTTCAGTTGACCAACTGTAACAGCCTTAAAAATCGACTTAGTTAAAAAAAAATGCAGCAGATAGATAATAAATGACAGACCCCCAGGAAATCTGAAAAGATAAATAAATCAAAGAATAAGTAGTGGCCAGGAAGAAAGAGTTTCGCATTCAATATATTTTCAAAATCTTGGCCTTCCTTCTTGCATAAGCTCAACTAATCATGTCCCATAAAGAAAGTTTTGTGGTGAAAAATAAACATGAGGGTACTGCAAGCCTCATCTCTAGTTCCTACTCATCTCAGTGAGGAGAAACTTATCGCTGAAGTCAGGCCACCAGAGCCAAGTACAGCACAGTGCACTTTTTTTTTTTTTTTTTTATCGAGCAGAAATATTTAGCTTGGCTGTCTGCCAGAGAATGCTGGAAGAGAGAACTGAATTAGGGGATTTACTGTCCACGTGCTTGGCACGTGTCATTCAGAGTCTCCTAGACACTCAGGTGTCTGCACAGGGCAGGGTACTGTCGAACTCTAGGAAAGGACAGTGGCTTCCTGTTTGAACAAGGCCTGGCATTATTTGCATGGGCAAACTGCTGGGCTTTCTCAATCAGGCTCTTTCCACAATTGCTCCGACTCTAAAATTGGGATGTTAGGGACTGGAGGGATACTGTGCAAGTATGAGGATGACCTCGGTTTATGCAGAACCAATGGGTAAAAGGGGGAGACTGTAATCGCAGCTCTGGGGAGGCAGGGTCAGGAGGAGGATCCCTGAGGTGTGCTGCCCATCCAGTGTAGCCCAGATAGCTCCTGGTCAGTGAGATGCTGTATCGAGAAAGTAAGGCAGAGAGCAGTCAAGGACATACCTGATGTCAATGTCTGGCCTTTGGGTACATATGTGTACACACATGCGTGTGCCTGCGTGTGTGTGTGTGTGTGTGCGTGGGCGTGCACACACACACACACACACACACACATACACACATACTTCTAGGCACAGTCTAGGTAATTTTTGCTATTAGAAGGAAAAGGTCTATAATATTGTCACAAAATCCTGAAGATGCTTCCCTTTAATTTTAATTATTTATGTGTGAGTATGCCGCACTCTGAAGTGTAGGGCAATCCCACAGAAGTCAGGCCTCTCCCTCCACGGTGTGAGTCCTAGGGTCATCAACCTTAGCAGCAGGTGAGTTCATCCGCCGAACCATCCCACCATCTCTGAAGGTAGTTTTTAGAAGCCAACTCTATATGACTATTTGGGAATGATGTCAAAAAGACACGGCTGAGAGGCCATCCTGCCTGGGTTAAGGTCTTAACTCTCCTGGTTCCGTATGGCCTGGATCTGGGCAACTTAATACCTTCTCCACTTTTCCTTCTTCGTTAGCAGAACGGAGATGACAGCTCTCAGCTCCTTACAAGGTCTTGGAGACTGGGAGTTGTAACCCATCTGAAGCACTGAGAATAATGCCTAACACACAAATTGTCTCGATGGCTGACTCAGAATACTTCACCGTAAACACAGCTTCATAATAAATACCAGCTGGGGAGCTGGAGAGACGGCTTAGTGGTGAAGAGCACTGGCTGCTCTTTCAGAGGACCCAGGTTCAATTCCCAGCACCCATATGGGTGGCTCAGAACCAATTTTAAAGCATCTCATGCCTTCTAGCTTCTGGGAACACTGGGCAGACACATGGGCTATAGACACGCGTTCAGGCAAAACATCCATACAAATAAAGTTAAATGTGAAAAAAAACAGTTGTGCAGAAGATATATGATAAAAATACTTAGACTCATCAATATCACTATAATAATTTTTTGTTGGAAAATACACGTTTACATTTTCATAGGAGCTAGGTGACAAACATAGAAATTATCTATTATAAATAGGTGGTAAAATGCTACCTTTTTTTCTTTCTGTATTTTTGTCAAAGATTGAAGATAACTCTATGGGTAAAGTGCTTGCCATCAGGCTTGAGTTTAACTCCTAGAACCCACGAGGTGGAAAGAGAGCTTACTTCTTCTGATTTCTGGTAGGTGTCCTGATTTCTCTCTCTCTCTCTCTCTCTCTCTCTCTGTGAAGTAAAATGTGCCAAAATGTTTTTGAAAGAGAAAGAAGTCTTTATACCACTTAGGTAGGATAGGAGCAGAGGGGGCTGTCCTCTGGTTCTCTTTACCATTTCAGTTTGGATTCTTCAAGTAAACACTTTGTTGCGCTGGGTTCTTCAAGTAAACACTTTGTTGCGCTGTCTTTTGAAATGCTGGCTGTTAGGTTCCAACCCCGAAGCAGAGGATTCTCTCCCGCCAAGCTGCCTACTTGTTTAAAATCTCCCTTAAAATCTTTATTGAAATCGGCTAATCATCCTCAGTGGATCCAGCCCTTGCGCCTTCTCCTTGCCCTCCCATCTTGTGGTGTGATCAGTGAGGCTGTCCACCCGAATGATGAATTAAATGTATGACAGTTATGACAGGTGAGGAGTACATGGAGGGGCTTAGCCGGCAGGGATAAGATAAAGCCCCCAGTTAAGAACAAAGTCCCCACCAAAGCTGGCCCATTAATGACCACACTGGGAATCTCCTTATTTGTCCCATTCGGAAGGAACAGGCCAACTACAGACAATGGGCAGCCAGGCAGGGTACTGTCTCCAAGGGCCTCCAACCAGCTAATTGAAAATCCTTTATATTTTTCTAAACATGCCTGAAAGGCGGGCTCAGTGTCCCGGGAAGAGCAGGGCTTCTTTTCAATGTCGCATTAATACAATAGACTTACATTTACAGCTGGGCTGAGTGGAATTACTGTGTATAAACCATAATATCTATCTGCAGGGATCCAGCTAAGCCCCCGAGAGGCTAGACCAGTTCAGCAGGACAAATCCAAGGAATTTCGGAAATCAATCCATTAGGATTACAGGGCAGTCCCCCTGATTTTGGAAGTCATGGGCTCGGTCTAGGGAAGCACGAAGCACCAATCTTCTTTTATCCGCAGACTTGCTGACCCAGTTTTTAAACTACAGACGAGAGATAGCGATCGTTTTCTATAATGTTTACACAACATTCTTAGACAAGCAGCCTGGTCACGTATTAACTTTGATGCAGTAATTTCAAACGCACTCTTGAAAATTGTTTGTGTGCCAAAGGTGCAGCCCTTTCAGTGCGTAATTACGGTAAGCAGCGTTGCCACCGTGAATGATACACGCCGGCAGCCTACAGAAGGGAGCGCAGGATGTGGTTTCCCGGCGATAGGCTCTCTGTCATGGTTTGTTTCGGCTTATTAATAATAGGCATTGTAGGAGAATATAGTTACAGAAGGCCCTTTCAAAGTGGACCATGATCCAGGGGCTAGAGCTTGGGTATTGGTTTGCATGGGAGCAGGTGTACAGAGATGTTATTCAAACTCATAAATGAGTCAGTAAGACCATTGATTAAAAAAGAAAACAAACTTCAAAGCTACAGACCATCACCCCAGCCATGAAGGTAACCCCCAAATACTTTAGCTACTGTCATACATGTGTAGATAAGAGTCCCTCGGTGCTACGGGAGTCTGGGCGAGCCTCCTGCCAGTGGAGGCCCATGTGAGATCCAAGTCAATTAAGAAGAGGAGGGAGATAATGCCTCTTCAATCAGAGGAAATAAATGCTCAGGTAACTAACTACTCCATCTACAAACAGTGGTCTTGACTGAGTTGAGACCCTACAGCATAAGTGAGGTTTCGAAGGCTTTAACAAAGCCGGCTGCTGGGTTTTTTTGTTTGTTGTTTTGTTTTGTTTTTTTTCTGGTCCTACCCCAGTGTACGCCTTAACTCGGCATCATCCAGAACCCTGGCTCACACGCATTCTCTCCGCCTCTCTAAGGAGAGCACACGGCTCCAGGAACATCTGAAAGCGAAGGTCCCAGATTATATCTCCAGTGTCAGGAAACCCAGAATTTCCCTATGACCAGTGGCCAGGGCAATGCACACTGTCCTTGTCCTCACCGCCTACTTGCACCTGGTTCCAGGCTGGAGAATCATTTCCAGTTGAGCACATCCAGTTCTGCTGTCGAACGCTCTTCAGGGCTGTGCCTCTGCTGGCAGACTTTTAACAACTTCCCGGTTGGCTCGACAGCTCGCCAACAGTCTGAGCAGTAGCCCTCTCACCTTGTGGACAGGCCTGGATCTTGTCTGTCCACAGCTCGACAGCAAGAGGGGCCATTTTGCAGAAGAGCCATTGACACAGAAGTGGTCTGCTTCAGGGCCTTATCTGAGTGGTGCTATTCGACTCTCACCACCTGGGCCTTGCTGGGGAGGCCGCTCCATTCAATCAGCGCCTCTTTTTCCAGACCATCACTGTGGAGTCCCACCTCCAGTTGAGAAGTCTGGTGACAAAGCAATGCTAACGCTATTTTTAGATAGGGCCATGAGTCCTTTCATCTGTGAGAAACGCACTTCCAATACAGTGGGTCAAACCCAGGTGTGGGGTTGGAGGTAAAGAAATGTAATACTATGTATGACTTCGTTATCCTTTGCACAACAGGTAGATTTTGATCCTTCTGAAACGATCTTAAGTTATTCTGTATGTCACGAAAGTAACCTCCGGCTAGCATACACCTAGCAGTAACTGCCTTCTGGCTTCTGAGTTATTTATCCTTACCTGCCTTTTCCGTTTCAAGTGAATAAATGATTTGCTTCCGATGCAGTAAAGTTAAAATGGAATTGTCAGAATTGACTAATAGCTTGGGAATAGATCACACTGTGCTTCTCTTCCCCGCCATGTCTGGCACACCGGAATGGATGCTTTTGATTGAACTTGTGACTGCTCACATCGAGGTGGGGGTGGGGGCACAATGGGAGACATTTAGAGGCAATATACAGATTATGACCGGACAAGCTCTACATGTAAAACCGACTTTCCAGCAAGCTTGTCGGTACCCTGAGGGTCTGCCCTGCAGCAGAGCCAGGAAAACTTAGTAATGTGAGCACGCTTGCCGTATCGGGCAGCCTTTGGCAGTCCAAACACATTCTTTCCCCTGGCGTTTTCTTGCCATTTGAAGAAGGGTCTGGAAACGAGGTGTTCAGTTAGTTTACACTGACCTCCACCTGACCTGGAAGTAGAGGGGTTTTAGGAGCCAAGCCAGCACTCACAGCCAGGAAACCCCAGGAAAATGGTACTCGGAAAGGGCTTCATTTGTGGGGTCCCAGAGTCACCCCACCGTTCTTGTTTCAGACGAAGGGCATTCCCCTTCGGCCTTTGGGGGAGGGGAACCCATCCATCTTCATTTAGGCTGTTTAAGGGGTGGGGCCTGATGGGGTGGAAGGGGACCGAGCTGCCATTTCCTTTAGGCTCTTAAAAACAAAAACCCAGCAAAGATTATTCATTTCTATCCCCGATGCCACCCCTCCCCCTCCCAGGAACCTTCCAGCAGCAACCAGCCACCAGCAGCCAGCCACTAGGGAGGAATCAGCATTCTCTGAACACATTTGCTCTCCTGCAGTGCCACAAAAACTTAGCCCTGGAACGGGTTTGTGTGCATGGAGCAGTGATGCTATACAGGTTTGGAAAGCTACTCACTACTTTTTTTATCCTGGAACTACTCCAATTGGGACACCTCATCATAAAAGACACTTTACCCTCAGGAAGGGCTAAGCGGCTCCTGTGTTTTACTATATATATAAAACACACACATATATATGTATACATATACATATATATATACACATATATATGTATACATATACATATACACACACACACACACACACACATATATATATATATATATATATATATATATATATATATATATATATATAAAACCTTAGTGAGTGTCTGCTTCCCTTGAAGCGGCCCCTAGTCCCCTGAGACTAAATCTCACGTCGTTCTGTAACATAGAGATCAGTGGAAAGACTACACTCCAGATATGAATTTCTACACCAGGATTGCCCTTAGAAAGGAGGTGTACACTTCCCCTTCCCAAGAGAAAAGAAGTAAAGGTGATCGGTTTTCTGCAGACCAGAGAAATATAAAATGACTTCTAGCACTTACATATTAAGGACACAAAAGTATTGTAGATAACACACATGTGCACACGCACACTCAAATCTGTGAGCTGTTCTGTTTTGAAATGACCTGGATCTACTTACTTTTCAGATATTATGAAAGTTATAAAAACAACATACATAAATATCACAGTAAGAAATAGAAATAAAAACGGACCATGGGCATTTTCTTTTTTAACCAGTGATGGCTTGGAATTCATGGAGTTGCTTTCCCCCCTCACCTTTCAGCTACTTTCACTTATACAGAGCTAGGGAAAGTGTTGGGATTGTTAACATCGGGGCTATCTTGAGATGTCTCCCGATTGCTTTGAAGCCGGTCTGCTTCACCCCAAGTCCTCTCACATAGGTCTAAGATCCAAGTCTACTCTCTAATGCAGAGGCGACCGCAGTCGGGTCGGAGCTCAGATTGCCCGGTGGGTATCATTAACAACTCCCAAAGTCTCTGAAATGCATGAAGACCTCTGCCCCTAATTAGCTGAAAGCTTAGAGCCAATCACTCAATGTCTTTGAGCCTGGATTTCCTTATTAAGACATTCGACTCAAACAAGACATAGCATGTTCTATGCCACATCACCCGTTCCCGGGACTCCAGGTCCACGATTCCTGTAGGGAGTGGATAAGATGACGTAGAGGGGCTCAGAATCTATATGAGGAATCGCATTTGAAATAGTATCATGCGGCAGAATATAATGGCAAGTGTACAGACAAAGTCAACCGGAAGCAAAGGCAGGGAGATGCCGGTGAGGCTGGGAAACTGGGTCATTCCTGAACCAGGAGGTTTCCGGCAGGGGAGCTGAAGCTGCTGGAAGGCACATAATCTGGGTGGTGGAGCATCCATGCTCCAGATAATCGCACGGATATTTTGTTGAAAGCCAGAAAAGCTTGGGCGTTCGGGATTCTCCTCATTTCTGCGACTGCTATTAGACTACACACTTCTTAACTTTAGCACCAACCTCAAATCTTTTGAAGCATGTGACATCCAAGACCTGCTCTACCCTGGCTTGTTCCCTTATGGACTGAAGACATCTATGTCCAGCTCCCTCTCGTCTGCTCCACCTGCACTTCTCCTACACCAGTCGCCTCCAGTTTTCTTCCCAAGCACACTTACTTGATGCTAACATTCCCGAACCCCATACCAGGTCTTCCAACCCAGTGACGAACTGCCTTTCTCCTCAGTTCACAGGTCCCCTCTCCCAATGTGACTTTGTTAGGAGGGAATGAGAATACATACAACCCCCAAAGGTATTAGCTGACTCCTAAAAGGGACAGCAGAGAGCTTCCTTGCTGTCTTTCTGCCATGAGAATCCATCCAGTACGTGGCAGTGTGCAGTCCTAACCAGAACCCAAACTCTGCTCGCATGGACGTTGGACTCCCTCTATCTCAGCTCTGGGACATACATTTCTGTCACGTGCTGCACTCTCTTGGAGCAGTTCCAACAGACTTACGGGCTCTTCAGAGAATCCCATGAGGCATGAAAAGAGCTTGTGGCAAGTCTTGACGGAGGGTGGTGTATCCTGGCAGGAGGTTGCCACAGAAGAGAAGACTCACAAAGAACTCCAAGCCTAACCGTGGACAGCTAAGAGCTCCTTCCTGCTCAGGTGGGAGCCTTAAGAGAGAGGGCAACTGTAAATAATTTATATTACGTTCTGACCTCTTTGAATGAAGCATGGTGGATACAAGTTTCAGACTATATCTATCCTAACTTTGTCTTCCCTGCATCTGGACAACAAAAAGCAGGCAGGCCCGTTCCTTAAGCCTCAAGGCGTCTTTTCTTAGAGTAAGGATACAAGGATAAAGACTGATTTTTATTGGGTTCAATGCCAGCTCCAAAATCCCCAGCCGAAGAGACGAACAGTTATATACAGAGGGAGAACCAAACGATTACTATGCCCACGCTAACTTCAAAAGACGAGTTATGGCTCTGCTAGAAATTTTCTGTCGTTGAGAATAATTTAAAGTGACCCACATGCTTTCCTTCTGGCATTCTCTGCATTGATATCCAAAAAGTAAGTTATTAGAAAGAAAAAAAAGAATGCTGTGCGGGAAGCCAGTGTATTTCCTCGTGAATTCAGAAGCTTGAACACACAGAGTCAGTCAGACAGACAGACACAGACACACAAACACGCACACACCCATACACCTGCCTACTGATTTATACTTCATTTACTCTGTATCCCAAATCGACAGTTGTGGTGAAAAATTAATTCCTCTGCTTCCTGTCAGGGACACAAGGAGAGGACAGCACTTCCCTGAGCACAGTTGGCAGGTGTATGAGACAAAAGGTGCCCTTACTTTTCCTGTAGCAACACAACAGGAACAACGGGGTTTGGGCATGCATTTCTCTAACTCGGTCATAAAAATTCTTGAGGTTCTTAACCTTACTGGAAAAGAAAACCTCAGATGACTATAAAGTAAATACGCAGCATATTCCCAATATCACGGACATCTTCAAGCAATTTCTCACACTTATAATGCGTTTATTTTTATAGGAAGCAGATGCGTGTCTTTGGGGCAAACCATGCCTTTTATTCTTATGTTGTGAAAGTCCCTTCTAATTAAAACAGGAAATACAAATTTCCTTGTCTAGTTCTAAGGATAAATCCTTCTTAGCACGAGCAGCTGTCTGCAATTTCGGATGAACACTTTCTGGCTATTCTGAACGGGCACCGCCGAATTCCTCTTTTTGTATCCACGGCCATTGTCTTAGCCAGCCCTCGCATACCTCTGGGTCCTTCTCAAACAGAAGCAATGCTACAGCTTTACACTCTGGAAAGCCAGAGCGGAGGAGGTAG
Organism: Rattus rattus; assembly: GCF_011064425.1. NCBI lineage: Eukaryota > Metazoa > Chordata > Mammalia > Rodentia > Muridae > Rattus > Rattus rattus. The sequence continues at coordinate 44,275,551 of NC_046171.1, forward strand.
ACTATGTTTTAGAGGCGGCTGTGGTAAATTAAAAAAGAAGAAAGCCCAACTGTAAAGTGAGGAGTCATTTAAGGAAGGCTTGGGGTCGAAGGCGGGAGAGCAGAAGGACCACGCTCTCCTTTTTAAACACAGCTCTTCTGCAAATGCTTTGTGTTACAGCTCAAATTGCAATTAGGAAGAATCTGGTCCCACCCTTCTAATTAAAAAGCACAAGTAGTTCCTTTACTGACCACAACAAAGGGCAGGCAGACTCACACCCACTTCCTCCATGGGAGCTTCTCTGGTTGTAGTTTCCAGGCCGCTTGTGTGCGGCTGATAAACAGGCCACAAGGTCTATCGAAACGAAAGCCCAATGGAGTGGAGACCCGCTGCAGTGGACCAGATGAGTCGGGTGGGGTTTGCACTATTATAAAATCTAGACTGATATTATTACTAATCGCATAGGGTAGCCGGTTAGGAGCTGGGGATGGGACTAGTGTGCTTGCTTTCGCTGGTCCCCTTCCCCAAAGGAAAGATGGCCGCTTAGTTTACTTGCGCAGGAGTGACAAGAGGTGGCTAGAGGCGGGGAGTCCAGAAACTGCTCTCCTTTTGGAGATGGATTTGTATGCTCATGTTCATCGTGCGCCCACATCTCCTTCGTGCCCTTCCAATGGGTGGCTGTGGGCTCCCACATCAGGCCCAGTATCCCAGGTCTGTGTGGTAACGGAGGCTTGCGTTTCAAGAGTGAAGTGAAATTATTTTCGTAGATTCATCTGTAAGGAGTTATGGGACAAGAATTTCTAAGTTGAAAGTGTTCTCCTTTCACCTTAAACACCTCCATTTCTACAATCTGAAGCAATGTGAGCTTTGTTTGTTTGTTTGTTTGTTTTTTGAGTGAACTGAAGTGTTCCTATGAGCTCTCAATGCCTTCCCATGCACAACTTTTATTTGAACTCTCCAGCAAGGGTCTCATTCCTTAGACTCAGGTTTACCAAAACTGAAGATGATACATTGAAATAACAGCCAAGTTGTAACACTGATTCTAGCCTCTAAGAATCCAGTTAGGGGCCAGGACTTGTGACCGTGAAGTCTCCTCGAACAGGACAAGAAAGTTAATCAACATTGTAGCAATAAATCGTCCAGTTGGTGAAATGTCTTCAGGTTCTTCTCAAAACACCTTGGGGACTGTTTAATTAGCAAACTCTTGCAACACTCAACAAACAGAAATTGGCAAGTTAAGGGGACACAAGGTCCCTCAAGCATTAACTGTGCTGATAATCTAATTCAAAGGCTTTTGGAAGGGACACATAGTACATTCTTCTTCCCCAGCCCCAACAGTAAGTAAAATATAAGAGGAGTTTAGACGATAGTTATAACCATACACCAGGCTTCACCAAGATTAATAGCATGTCTCCTGTGCGCATATATACATACATACATATATACATATATATACATATATATACATACATATATACATATATATATATATATATATGCCTTCCCCAAGCACTGACAGCATTTGCTTCAAAGGAAGATAACTCAGAGAAAACATTCCTTTAAAAATCTTCCTTTTCCTTCACCGAGCTGCACATAGGGCCACATTTCCGATAATTCAGATATCCATTCATGGTTGTCTACTCAGTCCCCCACCTGATACTAGGACGGTTCAGGTAGTGGTGTGGTGGGGGACTGTTTAACTATTAAACAGCCTCAGGGCAAAGCTCTGTAGTGTGTTTTAAAGCAGGAAGCTCTGGGTGGGTACAATAATGTTTGTCTCCCCGGGGATGGCAATATTTAGGGGAGGGTGAGCCATTTGGGAATATGACAAGCCAAGCCCACCCCATTAATTATAGAGGACCCTGAAGTGGGGTGTGCTCTGTAAGAAGGACTTCCTTCCTCAGTTCATAGAGTCTTGGCTGGGTATATGGGTGAGGGCTAGTCAAGTGCTGGAAGCCATGTTCCAACGGCCAAAGCAGTATGTGTCGTTTTAAAATGCATCTGTTCCTAGTGAGCAGAGGGATTGCCAGTATCTGTGACAACGTCCTAAGGTGCCCAAAACTCTTGTCACTATGGATGGAAGCAAAAACCACTTGTTCTATTAGTGATCTGAATGAAGGAACACATACAATCTAGTGTCATAAGGACAAAGGATATAGGCCTTTCCTCCGCATAGGAAAGTTTGAAGTGCCTGAGGTAAGGTTCTTTTTCTTTCTTGGAAAGCCTAGCTGTGGTTCACTATAGTCCCATAAAATAAGTGGGTAAGCTAAACACAGCTGTTCTTAGCTGTGCTTGAGCAAGTGGAGTGCGAGGTCCTTATCTCCTCAAGGATTACCCATTAATCTGACAGTCATCTTCTTAGCTTGACATGTCCTGGTGTCCGTTTGGAACGCACAAGAGAAAACAACACTGTCGTTTAGTGGGAAAGTGTGTTCTTCGGGAGGCCTCTCTATTTAGGGAACTCCATTTTGGCTTCTTTAAGGACTGCATTTTACAGCGCTAAGAGGGAAAGTGGACACAAGGTCCTGTCTCAGAAGCTATGCCCGATGGGTAGCCGACCAGTCCACAAAGAAGCATTCATTTTCTCCAGTGGAGTCTCACTAGGCATACAAAACACCCCAAGGACAGACCCAGGCCCAGCAGCAGATGGTCAACACGAAACATACTTAACAGCACTTTGGAAGTTCCTTGTCTCATAAGAATTTGTCTGGGCCTTATTTCTCTCTTCTTCCTGGGACTTTTGCATATACATTACGGGTTTGGGTGCTGTTTTAAACAGGGTTTCTATGTGTCTATGTGTTTCTGGATCTATATATGGTCCCCGTGCTCCCCTCTCCCCGCTTTGGTTCTTTTTCTCCCGGTAGTTTGCTTGCTTTGTCCTATTTGGGTTTGTTTGTATTTTATCTTATTTTGTTATTATTTTTAGCTGCCTATTTGGATTTCAAGGACAGAGAGAAGGGAAGGGTGTGAGTTGGACGGGTGGGAAATATAGGGAGGATCAGGGAAGAACTGGGAGGAGGGGAGCTAGAACCAGAATATATTGGATGAAAACAATCAATTTTCAATGAAAAAGTATGCTTAAAAATTTAAATTTCTTTAATTATCCTTAGGTACTAAAAGACAAATTTAGAAGAATTTAAACACACACACACACACACACACACACACACGTGTGCATGTGCGCTACATACAAACACGTATATACCACTTTCTCTTTTTTTAAATTGCAAAGGAGGCAGGCAAAAGACACATGAAAGGAAGAGTCCTACTTTCAAGCAAGAGCCTGTCACTCGAATTTCCACTCTGTCGTTTGGTTATTTCCATTTTAGCTTTCAACTAAGGGGTCTTCTTTCCGAATGTTTGAGTTAGAAATTGAAACATACAAGACACACGGCATGGCTCAGTAGGCAAAGACACCTGCAGCCAAGCCTGGTGACCCAGAGCACACAAGACAGAAGGACCAGTTGTCCTCTGACTTCTATATCTGTGATGCGACATGCACAC
>NC_046171.1:44284033-44289033 GCF_011064425.1 Rattus rattus
ACTTGTTTGTTAGTTACCATTCCATTTTACAACTCCTGGCGTAAGTTGATTAAGAAGTGCTAATCAACCTTCCCACCCACCGAAGGCCACCTCTGTACCTGGAATTTATTTGTTAAAGTAGCCCAGAACTTCAGAGCTGTGGCACTCTAGGCCAGCCTTGACATCCTAGCATGATGTATTGGGGGTGGGAGGATGTATAGAATTTGCTCCCGCTTGGCCAATCAACAAGAGAAAATGGGCAGCTACCTTGGGTTGCAAACTCCCGAAGGCTCACTCTCTTAGCTGCCAAGACAGCTTGCTTATTAGCTTTTCAGCTTTCCGTGAAAGCCCTATAATTCATGTTGGGACAACCACTGTGCCTGCTTCTTAGCAAGATGGAACTTTGAGGATGAGGACAACAAGAGAGAGCATTGGACACACACATACGGGCACACAGAACTCTGGAGATGTAACCCAGTCTTCCCTTTAAGTCACTACATAGCCTAGGTTGGCTACTTAATTCTGGGGCTACCAACAAGTGCTACCACATCTCTTTGTGGTGGGGATCCTACCACACACGTTCTTTCTGTCAGGTCCCATCGCTTACCGCAGTAATGATTTACCTTTAAGAAAACCATATTATTCTTGTGTGATTAGCTAAGCCACACGCGGTGAAGAGACACGACTGTTGATTTATATTTTGACTGCTCACGCCTCCCCACGGTTCCACGGTCATTGAAGATCCGTTCTACAGTGAGAGACAACTTTTAAGAAGGGACCACATAAACTGAAGCTCTGAAGCTGTGACTAAGGAGGGGGTACAGTACAAGCAGAATTTGCAATAGAAGAAGGGCTAAAACAACCAAATTCTTCTCTGATCTCCACCGATTACCCCCCCTCTGGTTTTTATTAGCAGAAAAATCGAACTGGGTGCAGCAACATTCCTAACCCTCCATGAGCTAAGGGGATTCAGTCATGCATTATTTTGCTCTGTTAAAAACAAACAAACAAGCAAACAAGTAAAGTTGAGCGTGGTCATGATACAGCTCTTCAACTCCAGAATTCTAGAGGCAGAGGAAGGTAGATCTCTTGTGACCTTGAGGTAGATCTCTGTGCCCTTGAGGCCAGACTGGTTTATACAGGGGAATTCTGAGCCTTTCAGGGACCCTACCTCAAAAAAGTCAAATTAGAACAAACAAACGAACGAGAAAGATTCTATAAGATAATTCATAAGGTGGTCACCAATCTCTTAGGCGAGTCTTGCTTTATCAATGTTCTGAGTTAGTAGGGAGGTAATGAGACCCTGCCGTGGCCTTCAGCATAAGCCGTCAGGAGAATGCTACTTTGCAGCTCTCTGGAAGAGGACATTGATTAGAAGGTCAGAGAATGTGTTTGTCCTGGGTTGATTTGTCCTTGATTTTGTTTGTCTAGAATACGACTCTCCCACTGCCAATGAGATATCCATTTTCCACTCCGGCCACCTGGAGTTTCTGACCAGCTCTCGCTGCACAGAGCCTGCCCTCTCTCCAGTACGGAACAGTTTGGCCTCTGACCAGTGCCTAGGTTCAGGTGGATTTGCAAAAGGCTGGTGTACATACACACATCAGTGGCACGGTCTTTGTCTGCTTCCTGCTAGTGAGTCAATGGCCATGGCCAACTCCTTCAGTAGGGGACTGTCAGGAGAAGAAAGTGTCTCACCTGTAGCCCAGCTGTTGGAGAGAAAGCAAGCTGCCTCTTGCCCTCCTGCCACCCAGACACCCGCCTTCTTTGCGAATGGTATAGAGTCAGTACGTGGCTGGCGGAAACTGGATCTCCGGTCAGCAGTCTACTGTCCTCACCCAATGACAAGTTGCTTTGATCACTTAGGAGACCATCCATCTCATTCTCCTGAAGCTTTAACTCAACCTTCCAAAGCAGCAGCTGCCTCCCCTCCCCCACACAGGAGCCTCAGTCCCTCCTCCTCCAGGCTTGAGTATCAGGGTAATCAGTTTGATCTGACAGATTTTAATTACATTAATTAGGGCTTTTCTGAATAGGCCTGATTAGCATCCTGCCAAGTTTTTTTTTTTTTTTTTTTTTTTTTTTTTTTTTTTTTTTTTTTGGTCTTCCTTTCCTTCTCTAAGAGGGACCAGGCCTCTGTTTTTCCTTTCTTCTAACACTGGTGACACTTCTTATCTTGCTTAGGGTAAACACACACACAGTGGCACCTGCGAAGCAGGTATTTTGTAAGAGAACTAACTGTGCATGAGGACATGGCCTAGGCCTAGCTAGAGGAGAAGAGACTGTAACTTGGAACATTTTTGAGGTCCCGAGCATGTTTTTTGCTTGGTCGTTGTTGAGAAAATGTTTTACATTCAATTTCGCTTCTCAAGGCCCAGGCAACAACAAACCTTTGAATGTCAACAAGGCTTTTTACTGAAAAAAACAACAAAACAACAACAACAACAAAACAAAAAACAAAACAAAAAACGCTTTGGAACTGCTTTCAGCTACGACTTAAAGAGAAGCAGCCGCACTGACTTCCCAGGTCTCCGTTGAGAGGTTAGCAGAGCACGGATTTGGCCCGCTCTATCATCCGCACTGTAATTGCTACTTTAAAACGCTCTGTTTTGAATAAAGCCACAATAAATGAGGACATGGTTCCAGAAACCAGGAAGAAAGAAAATCTCAGCTGAAGTTTGCTTTTAAAGAGCTGAATGTGAAACTTTTGTTCCTTTTTTTTGAGCCATCTATCTTAAGTTAAACAGTAAAGGCATAGACTTGTGACCCTTAATCCAAGTGTCACCTCCCAGGGACATTCCTATCTCCACACACCTTGTGCAATAGCCATTTCTCTGGAAACTGACGCTGCTGCTCCCACTGAACTGTGCCTCACTGACAACGGCGTCTATGTTGGGAGAGTTCCGTCTGGGACGACAGTAAGAGAGCTGCGGCCTCCGTGTCCAGCCACGGTGGTGTGGCAGAAGTTATCCAGAGTTAATCGCTTTAAAAAGCATTATAGCACACGAAGCCCGTGTGATGCGCATGTCACCTTACCTGTAACGCTTAACTTGGTCTCACCAAGGGAGAAACAACAAGAAAGTTTACTAACTGTTCACCGTTTTCCATTGGTGGGCAGGGAATGGGAGTAGGGACGGGGTTGGGAGCGGGCTCGATGAACTCCAACTGTTTTTCCTGCCTTCTGGCTATTACCCAACTCTCTTAGGAAGTGAAAATGATCTTCTCTTAATTTCTCTTGTCCTTATGGAAGGATGAGATGTGCTTAAAGACCCCAATTTACTGTAGTCCTTGACAACTACCTATAGGACAAAGAGCTTTCAGGGCTAGGTCTTTGATCCTTGTTGGGTCAAATAATCAAGAGTTTCTAGCAAGTGTGAGCTGTCTGTGGCAACAGCTATCATCCCAGCCACTCAGGATGCTGGGGCTGGAGAAGTGTGAGGAACCCTGTGTCAGGTAAATACCAGGATAAATAACTAATACATACGCATGTTAAGGTAGAAACCTCGTGGTGAAGTGTGGTGAAAAGACTGGGGAAATGTTCAAATTTAAAAACAGAACTTGCGTATGGTGCAGCCCTTCCTTCCGCTCCTGGGCTCGTACGCACAGAACACTGCATTATATCTGAGATATTTGTGTATCCTTTTTTATCACTGCTCTATTTATGATATGGAGCCAGCCTAGCTGCCAATCAACAGATGAACGGGGGAAGGAAAATGCAATACAGACACAAAACAGGAATTATCGTTTCAGCAGTAAGGAAAAGTAAGTTGGAGACACGGCTATGGCGGCGGACGCCTTTAATCCCAGCTCTCGGGAGGCAGAGGCAGGTGGATCTCTGTGAGTTTGAGGCCAGCCTGGTCTACAGCTTGAGTTTCAGGACAGCCTGAGCTACACAGAGAAACCCTGTCTCAAAAACAAAACCAAAAAGTAAAATCGTGAAATTTTGAGGAAAATGGGCAGATTTGGACAGTACTATGCTAAACAAGGTGACCCAATTCAGAAAGAACACCCCTTAAGTTCTCCTTAATATGTGAGTCGTAGTTTATAATGTGTACATGCGTATCTGTAAGCAGACAAGCTTGGGTATGGTCTTACACCGAGAAAGGATACCAGGGAAGAGCAATCTCGGATGAGGAAGACAGGAGGCAAGCCAAAAGTTCTGTGGGTCCGGAAAGAGGATATGACGATAATTTTCGTTTCCTAGTTTCAACTCTATCATAGTTTTTGTTCATTTGTTTTGCGGCAGCTATGGGAATAAAAACCCTAAGCGAAGCCCCACGGATTCAGAATGGCCACACTAGACGTTTCCTAGGATATAGAGCCTAGTTTGCATGGCTTCCTTAATCTAGGCTTCCTTAATCTAGACATGCAATGTTTTCATTAATGAACTAATTAGAATAAAGAGATTTTATTTTTTAAAAAAATGCAGAGGAATTTAAGGGCAAAAACGTCTAAACATCTATACAATGTCAGCAGACACTGAAAGTTTCGCTGTTCCCTATCACCCAGATGTTCACGAAGGATAGAGTTTACTGAGTAGGCACTGAGTGGTGGTTCTACCTCTTGCTTTTCTAGAGGCTGCAGTCCTTTTACTAGGGGCCAAACACATCCTGGCTTTCGTGCACACTCCACAGTGTGTAAGAAGAGTATGTGTATACACATCCTTATTCTACCAACTGTGCACTTCCACGACTACTCTCTTCTCTTGGAAGGAGCCTGGAAAGAAGAGGACAGCTAAGTAAATCCCCAGGGTGGCAGGATGCTCTGATTTCTCCATGAATGCCAAGAATAGGTGAACAATGGCTCTCAGCCAGTCCTCCCTGCACAGTGCAAGATAAGAAAGAGTTAAGCAGACATTAATCAGCCCATTTAGGCTGGGCTCCAAACATTTGGCTGCTTAATCACTTCTTCCTTGGTGCACAGCACCCAAACATACGAGGACTGTTTGAACGGTCTGGTCTTAGTGACAGAACAGAGGTGTGGGGCATGAAGAGGGAGGGAGAATGGAGAGAGAAGGTAAG